>NW_008667051.1:0-825 GCF_000695815.1 Acanthisitta chloris | reverse complement strand
CACGATACCCACACCTCCTGTGGATAGCCCATATGGTGCCGACCAGAAATTATATTTTGGCCCAAATATATAACACTCACATTTCTTGTAGAAGATAAAGAAAAAAATGTTGTGCATCTGTCTCAACATAGGCAGTCAAAAAAATAAAATCCATATGATTCTTTTACAGTATAAAGGAGAAAGTTTTCTACATTCTAAGCAAAATAAGTTGAAAATAATTTAATCCCTTTGAGGCTTTAACAACTTCCGTTTCTAAAAGTGCAAAGTGTGTTCGTGCATCTTTTGAACAGGAAGAATTTGCTGTAAAATGCCTGAGTTGACTATTAGACATTTAAAACAAGAATTCTGTTATTTAAATTTCTATCTTTAAGATCTCTAGTCTCTTGAGACTTCTCCCCTTAAAAGCTGCACTCTTTACCCTCATGGAAGCAAAGGAGGATGCATCAGAAGAAATGCAAATTCAGAAGCTCTTGCAATAAGCACTTCTTCATATGTGCATTTATTTTATTTTTACATATTCTTCATAGTGAACTTTACTAGAAGCTTTGATATTTTCTTTCCTTCATGATGGGACTGAACCTGTCTGTGCCCACTTTAAAAGGCCTTTCCAACCCAAACCATTCTATGATTCTGTTCTATGATTAAGCCAAACAAGAATACTTGATTTAATATTACATGGCAGGACATTGCTAACATTTTTTCAAGTGCACTATTAATATTTAGTGTGATAGTAGAGATCCTAAGTAAGATATCAAGATATATAACATGCTGAGAAAGACAAGTGAAACAGTGAGATAGTAAGTGAAATTTCAATTCCTAATGAAA
>NW_008667050.1:0-337 GCF_000695815.1 Acanthisitta chloris | reverse complement strand
GGGGGTGGGGGTGGGGGGAACGGGACGATGGACTGTCTGTGGTTTTGTTTAAATTGTGCATCCGAATAGACCACTCAGCAAGCTGAGTTTGCTTCTAGCACTCTCGTAGTGGTAATTTAAATCAATAAATAAAACTCCTGTCTTCCCCTTTTAACAACAACAAAAAATATACAGATGGATAGTGAAAGGTACAGAAAATGTCGAGGGAAAGAAGCTCTGGTAAATTGTACAGCTTCTTTCCCCCTTGCAATTGAAGAGACCGTCAGATCGGGGTAGCAAATAAATGACCTACATTTCAACAGACACAGACAGACAGACAGGACAGAGGAGAGGGCTT
>NW_008667049.1:0-1689 GCF_000695815.1 Acanthisitta chloris | reverse complement strand
AATATCCAGCAAAAAATGCGTGTCCCGGCCAGGGGAACCTTGGTGATGTGGGGGTGTTTTTCTGGTTTTATTGTTTCTTCGCTCCTTGGCTGTATTCTCCACGGGGGTTTTGAGGAGTAGGAAAGATGCAAAAGAATCTTACAGTTCTGCCCCTGTGCCAAAAGGCGACTTTTTGAGTTTTTTGCTAAGCAAAGATGTGCTCGCGTCTGGAGAAGAGACGTGTGTAGATGTGAGCTCGAGTGTGCCCCACCGATCATGCGCTCGGCCCCAGACAGATAATTCTGTGTTTAGGTCCCGAGATGTAAACACATGCACAATCACAGATGCACACATCGAGCATTTTTTTAATAGCGATTTCACAGAGAGGTAGTATGATCGTATATATATATAAGAAGGTAATTAATTTGATTTATTATACTTGAAAAATCCTGTCTGCAGGATCAGGGCGTCATCTGGAAACTTCATGCTATTTTATACTATCGTTCTAAAGCCGAAATAAATGTTACGAATTGATGACAGCTTCCAGCTGCATGATAAAAATAGCCCCTTCACTTCACAGGATCATGTTTCATGTTATCGAAGATGAACCAAATCTGACCCATAGATGTTCTCAGCGGGGAAAAAAAAAAGATTAAAAATAAAAACCTTGGCTATTTTTAATAAACAATGCACCCTAAAACAGAGCATCTTTTCGGTGAAACGGAACCCACCTTCGTAGGTTCATCAAGTTCAAGAAATCAGTCCTGCCCGTCATTCAAAAATTACGAATCTCAAGTATTAATCTTTCCGGTCGAATTTGGAAATTACACCCATTTTGTTACAAACGTGATCCATTGTACAGAGACATTTGCATTAAATAACAGAGGTTCTGTGAGCCTTCCAAAATATACTTCGGTGTAAACACATGAATGTGTGTCTCTAGAAACACCGCTCTTTCTTTACGTGCGATTGTAGAGAGCGAGCGAGAGGTATATTTACAGGTATATTTGCAACAAAATCAGCAACACGAACGGTGATTCCGGTGAGCTTGTGTGCCTCTGCAGCAGTGGCCGTGTGTCCTGTGGGTTATATACACAGCAGAGGCAGTGCCTGTGACCACCACGGGACCCCCCGCGCCCGCGGGATGGGGGCAGCGGAGCCACTTCGCGGCCTTTCAGCGTTCCTCGGCCTGTCCCCGGCAGCAAAGCCCCGCTCAGCAGGGAATTACCACCTTTTGAGGAAAACGTGCTGATTTGCCGCGGAAAAGCCGCGCTGAGCAGTGGGAATCGACCCCTCAATTGGAGGTGCCCGGCGCGCACATGTGCGGGGTGGTGGGCGCATCCCACCCGGGGCAGCAGCTCCCGTGTGCGGGTTCACAGACGTGGTGCGGGGCTGAATGGGGTGCGTGTGCTTGCAAATGCATATGTGCGCTTTATAATGGTGATGCATAGCGTGCCAGGTACCTGTACAGCCTCCTTTTTTGGGGCACATCGCTCACGAATTCCTTTCCCTCTGAACTCCGATGGCAAAGCGCACACCGATTCTTTTACCGTCAGGTCACTTGAAATACTCTGCCCTTTCCAGAGGGGATGTCCTTGCCCGTCCTGCCTGCTGGAAGGGGGTTTTGCAGCGGGGCTCTGGCTCCACTCCGCCCGTGCTGGAGCTCCTGTGGCCCCGGGAGAGCTGCGGGGCTGTGCGCGCCCGCGGCCC
>NW_008667048.1:20569-20915 GCF_000695815.1 Acanthisitta chloris | reverse complement strand
AGTCACCCCGTGCTGGCTCAGTGTGATGCGTTCCAGCACTTCCTCACCTGCCCCAGCACGGATGAGAAGGCCTGGAAACAAGGCAAGCGCAAGGCTGAGAAGGATGAGATGGTGGGTGCCAACTTTTTCCTGACCATCAGTGTCCCCACGGGCCCCGGGGCCTGCCTGGACTTGCAGGAGGTGGAAAGCCAGGTAGATGGCTTCAAAGCCTTCACGAAGAAGATGGACGAGAGTGCCCTGCAACTTAATCACACGGCCAACGAGTTTGCCCGCAAGCAAGTCACTGGTTTCAAGAAGGAATACCAGAAGGTGGGGCACTCCTTTAAGTGCCTCAGCCAGGCATTTG
>NW_008667048.1:10597-20548 GCF_000695815.1 Acanthisitta chloris | reverse complement strand
AAGCCATAGCCTTCACTGCAGAAGCCTATGATGCCATCGGGGACCTCTTTGCGGATCAGCCCCGGCAGGACCTAGATCCTGTGATGGATTTGTTAGCGCTGTATCAGGGGCATTTGGCCAACTTTCCAGACATCATCCACGTCCAGAAAGGTAATAATACCCTTATGTGTTTTCTGCAACAATTTACGTTTCATGTATCAGTTGTATGCGACAGATGAAGGGGCCAGGGGTTACATTTGCCCTGTGTCTGGCTTGCTGTCCTTGGGTTAAATCTTTCTGTGTTTACTCAGATAAACCTGTGCTAAAAATACAAAAAACACATCAGTGACAATTTTTCTTCTGTGCCAAAGGTCTAGGCATATTTGGGAGTTTTACTGGTCAGAGGTTGCTGCATTTGCCTGTGTCTCCCTGAAAGAAACCACGTCTACCTATACTGCTGATACATTAAACATTAATGGGCTTGTTTACAAACCCTGGAAATCAAATGGTATGAAAACATCTATTACTCTGATGTCTGTTAGGTATCTTAAATCTCTGATACAGTAGATAGTGAATATGAAATAATCTGAAGCTGCAAGCAGCCCTCTGACTGACCAACCCTGTTTGAGATGCTTGTGGCCATGTGTGCATTTTGCAGCGTCATACAGCCAGGTGAGATGTTTACAGCTGCTGGGGTTTCTCAGTGAGGCCATGCATTAAACTCTCTTGATCCCTTTGAAAGAATAATGGTCTGCCACAGTGTTCTTAGTTGGACTTGTTCACCCTTTGCCCTCACTGTCATAAACAGATGTTGCTCATCTGTTATCCTTTCAGCATCTTTCCAGTTGAAACACGTTTTTCCGGTTCAGATTGCTCTTTGTAAGGGGCTTTGTGATCTCTCAGAAGGAAAGGAACTCAAAAATGGAAAAATATCTGCTACAGAACTAGTGGCACTTGTTCAGATAAACAGAAGTTTGTAGCACTATGTATGTGGAGTTTCTGCTGTTAAATTAATGTTGTTGGTCATACATTCTTTACCACTGTGTGTCGATAAGCCCATTATTCACTCTTTTGCTGTTATATTCCATATCTGTAGTTTTCAACTCAAAGGTTGAAAGAGAGTGTTGGGATTTGAGCTGTAAAAGAGACCAAGGAAACATCACATATGCTCTGCAGAAATGGGTGTCTGTAACTTACCTGCAGAAACACATGAGCTTTGTTGAAAATTATTTTGGAGGTTAATAAGTGGTGTTCTGCATCCTGAGTGAATTGTCACCTTGGTGAATCTGCCTTTTTGCCCTTATGTGATGGTCTCAGGGGTTTTGCATCTGGAACTGTACCTTGAGTTAGACAATAAAGGGATTGGAAAAATTTTTCCAACAGGTGAAAAAGGCAGCCTTCCGGAGGTAAGCATTTTTGCTGGTAACATCTGAGGTAACAGAGCTGCTACAAAGCGCACAGTTTGTTGTTATTTGAGAAAATAAGCTTTTCATAAAAGTTACATGCATCGAGTCAGACTTGCATTTGGCTGTTGAATCTTGAAAATTGTGAGTGGAAGCTTACACAACCTTAATATTATTTTTAAGACAGAAGGGAAGTGTGCAGTCTAACCTTTGAGGAGCTGTTCTGCAGGCTGCTGTGGCATTGTGTTCTGATAACAGCTTTCAAGTGTGTTCCATTTGGAGAGAAGGGTGGCCCTGGCAATGCCTCCTGTTTGAGAGCAGAGGTTGTTAAAGTGAGTTGTCAGCTAGTAATAGGATTATCTGAAAGCTTCTGGAACGAAATAAAGGGACAGATTTGTTTATTAGGTGGAAAAAACCAGCAGATTATATATACTATTTAAATTATACATCCTCAAGATTTAAAGCTATGTGGAGTTCTTCACTGAAGTGTTTTTGGAAGTGAGACTTTGAAGAGAAGATTGGGAATAATAAGGTGTGTGTTGGACTCATCCCTCTTTTATAGTTCTGTTTGAATTTGTACCTACTGGTTAGGTTTACTGTGCTGAACTGGGGAAAGTTCATGTAAATAAGCTTTCACCAGAGCACTGCATGGGCATGATGTGTGTGGAGTTGACTTTGGGCCAGAGCACTGTCCTGGAGCAGCTTGGAGAAAAATATGTCTGTAATTGCCACAGCTATTAGTGCTCCTGCACCTCTGGGCTAGCGCTGCCTTTAGCACAGCATTATCTATGGTACACACTAGCCATTGGAAGATGGGCTTGAGAGGTTTGTCTCTTGGAGGTCCCCGTCCATGATAGGAACAGCGTTAGAACTGGGTTGAGCATTGTTACTGTTCCTGTTACAAAACAGCAAACTAGAGACAAAATGACAGACTTTTTTTTACACACAGTACATTGTTGTTTTTTTACAAGAATTACTTGTAACAGGATACAACTTTTCAGTTCCAAACTGTAATCTTCAGATGGAAATATGAACTGTTTGGTGTTCTTACAACACAAAGGCTTTCTTGTAAATTTATTGTCTGGGATGATTGCCAGTTTTGAGAAATATTATTGTCTCTATAGACTATACAAATATCTGTTGGTGATAATAGATTGTCTGAAAAATAGAGCTGACGTGTCTTTCTTCAAGGGTTTCATTTTCTAGTGTACAACCTCATTGTGCAGTAAAATGACACCAAAGTGCCCCTATAGGTGGTAGAAGCAGCAGCCTGATTGGTAACATTGCTTGTGTGGCCATGCCTTTAGAAAGATGAACCCTGAAGTTAGGAGTAGTGCTCCTTTTTTCCCCCTATGTAGTGCAAATATATTGTCCCCTTCAGATGAAAAACAAGGCTATATTTCCCTAGCCCTGAGAAGGACCAAAAAGTAAAGGCAGCTGTACCCAAAACATGCCCATGTCTCTGTACAGAATATTTAGCTATGTTGTCCTGTTACGGTTTTTCTGTACTGGAGATAGTTGAACAGCTGCTGTATGTGATTTGGAAGTGTGTTTTGTGGTATAGACTGAGAAGTCTGCATGTCAGGGTTTTTTTAATCATTTCTGCAACTTCTGCGAAAAGAAACACAGAGACAAAAGTTTCCCTCCATGTGGGCTTTGTCTTTTTCCCTAGAATTATGAACCAAAGCCATGTAAGCCTTGCTGTTGCTTTGTCTGCATGTTAGCATGAAAATCTGTTAACTGTTGTGCTTTTTTTAATTGCACTGGGATCCAGGTCTTTCTGCCTTCTGTGCTGAGAACATCCATCATACATGGTCTGAAGTGTGCAGAAAGGGATGGACATTTTGGTAATTTGTGTAAAACATAAGAACCAATGGACCATGGAAATATTTTCAAACTGTTTACTATCTTATTGATACTGTATTTCATGAAATGGCAATAGCTCAAGAGGAGATTTTAGAAGATTCCTTTCCCTCTGCCTCTTTCATCCTGAGTACCCAGTGTTTAAGGAATTTTCTGTAGTAAAGGAAGAGTTAAAGTTTGTGCTTCAAGAGAGATAGAGGAAGGATTTGAACATTCCTGCACCACATGCCAGTTGAGAGTCAATTGGTCAGTGCTTTGTGAGAGATCTTACCTGGTTTCATGTCTGCTCCAGTCCACAAAGAATGTGCCAAGTTGGAAACCTCACATTTCCATCTGGAAATACTTGATTTGAGAGTCCCACTGAGGCTGGCATAGAGCCTATCAGTACCAAGGCATACCTCCCTTACAGACAACTTGTTTTATAGGTTTTATTTGGAAAGCTAAGGGAGTAGGAGAAAACTGGCGCCTGTATGGGTAGATGATGGCAGAGTGGTGTCTAAGCTTTTAAATACCCAAGTGCTTTATGAATCTAGGCCCCAGTTCCTCTTAGATAAATGCTCCTAAAGTGCTTGCATGAAAATATTCCTATGCATACACGTGTTTTTTTGGAATGGAAGATACAAGTATGTTAGGCAGATATATTTGTACTCAGTTTTCTTTAGCCTCCAGCAAAACATATGTAGAAGAGGGATATTAAGTTCTGTAGGTTCAAAAACTAAGCTGCATTTTTGTAATTTTGTATTGCAGAACTGATGTCTTTCAAGAAATACTGGATTTGGTTGTTGTAATGTTGAGAAAAAAAGCAGGCTCCCAACTCATTTGTAATGGATAATACCTTCTTTTCTATGTTTTTAAGGTCTACTTATGGAAATTCCCTATGCATTCTAAGTGAAATAATTTTCAAATATTAATTGCTAGAGCTTCACTCAACTGATGAGATCTTCCTACTTCAGTAATCTTCCACACAGATGCTCACTGCAGGCCCATGCAAGTTCAGGTTCAGAAAACTCAGGCACTTGTGAGAGTTGGAGATAGCATATGATAGTACTCCAGCTCATTCTTGTCTGGCTATCTTGCCTTCATATTTGCTTAGTGAGAGTAGAGAAGTTGGGGATGTTTTGGATTTCTTTCTTTAAAGTTTTTTTTGAGGAATTAGTATAATTGGCCTCTTGTGATTCCTGAAAGTGTCAGAAATACTGACTGACATGCCGTTTCATCTCTGCTTTCCATATTTCTTCTTTCTCTTAACATTATGATGTTAATGTTTGCAAAACAGATTGAAAAAGTGGTGTAAATATTTCCTAAGATGTAGGCAGCAGTTCCATTTCCTCTGCACACCAGGATTTAAGAGAATTATTTTTTTAAAAAATCTGAATGACCTCTTTGCTTCTTGATCTCTGTTTGTGAAAACTGAAATAAGGCAAATGGTCTTATTTACCCGAAGCAAATTTAAATCTAGAGGTTGGCCCTGAAGAATGTGCTGAGTGTGTTTTTAGACTATCTGACAAAATTGCGGGTGAAAAATCACTTCAGCTGGAAATTCAGCAAAATTTCAAGCATCAGAAAAACCTAAACAGCACTGAAACCTGGAACTCTGTAACATTTTCAGCTTTTTCTGGGTTTTTTTTCCCCCAGAGGGAAGGAGGATTATGTGAGCTCATGAAATCAGACTGATTAATATTGACACCTGAAATTTTATATCACAGTGCTTATCTCTCATGCCCGCTTCCTAATCTCTTTAATTTGTTGTGCAGACATGACTTTTCCATCCCTGTTTTTCCTTTTACCACCTTTTGGTTTTTTTCCCCTCTGCCCCTCAGGTACATACACTTTGCATGGAGTTCAATGCAAGTAGCTGACGGGTAGGAGTTAGGCTTGTAATTCTAGCCAGATGACCCTTACAACAGTAAAGAGAGATGGGTACGTGCACTTCATCTAAGTGAGGACTTTGGTGAGACAGGATGGACTGCTCCAGGATGACTTGTATTTTTTTCCCTATCAGGCTCCTCACTGCTGTTAGTTACAGTGATGATGTAGCATTGCCTGCTTGCTGCTGCATCACCCAATATTGCCTGCCAGCACTGGAAGGTAATCTGAAGGAAACTGAGATGCTTAAATAGGTAAAATGTGAAAGAACCTTCACATTTAGAAACTGTATAAAGTTACAGCTTCCTTGGTGTGTGTGAAATCAGAGGGCAAGAGTAAACAAGACTAAAATTGAGCAATACTTTACTTGAAGAAGATTAAACAGGAAGAGGAAAAAAAGGACTTCTCTACCCTGTCTGTCTAAAAGATGCATGGGTTTTTTTTAAAGTATGATTGTTTTTTCTCTTCCATTCCCCCGCAGTCTCTATAGCTTTCTAAGGCAGCAAGATTTATGCCATCATGATAATTTTCTTTCCTGTTAGCTTTTGAACCCTGATAGCCTGATATCATGCACATTCAAGGGCAGAGAGACATTTAATAGCTCATAAAAACCTGGTGGGTTTTTTTTTTTCAAAACCAGCTGGTAGCAGAGGAAGGGTATGACTGTTCCTCCCGTGGGAGAGACTGCATGCATTGCTGCACACCACAGAGTCTTTCCGGTGTACCCTCTTAGTCCCCACAGGCTGGAGAAGTTTCAATCAGAGCTCATACCTGTAGGTTTGACCACAGACAGTGCATTGCCATCTCTGGTGCTCTCCCTCTTATTCACTGCAGGCAGTAAAACCTTGTCCAGTAGGAAAACCCTGTGGGTAGCTAAGGAGTAGCAGAACAATGTAGACATTGAAGAATCAAAAGTTATGTTGTAGAAAGAAGCAATGTAACTTCAAAACCTGTGTAATACCTTTTAAGCTTGAAACATTTGAAAAATCTAAACAGTGAGATGATTCTCTTGTGGCTGAGAGTGCTCCTGGTCTGGCTGGAAGGGCATCCATCCAAACGGGAGGCAAGAATTGGTAGACTGAAAACGGAAAGAAGCTCCTGCAGCTCTTCCAATTCTTTGTAAGCACCTTATCAAAAACAAACAAGCTGGCTGACTTTTTGTTTTGCAAGTCACCTTTGAAACAAGGACATGGTTCAGCCTTTCCAGCATCTTTCCATGACTTCATTGTTAGACTTTGTTTGAACAGTTAAAATGCCAAGTTAATATGTGCAGACTGTATGAACTTATCCAGCTGGTACCTTGTGTATTTTAAAGTGTCTGGTTCAAATAGTGCAGAATTTGAAAATTCTAATTTTTAAAAAAAAAATTACACTTGGCTCAGCCCCCAAAACACGAGTCTGATCAGCAGACTAGAGCAAACAAATGTCACATGCTTTCGACTCAGTCTTGTTTATATCTTTCACGAAGGCCATATGAGGATTTAAATAAAATGAAAAAGAAAAAAACAAAACCCAAACCAAAAACTACCAAACAAACCTCATAAAAAGCATGGCTTAAATTTTGGACTCAAATCTCATTAGTGACAGTATATGCATTGATATGTATATTAGTGACAGTATATAGATTTAAATAATCTGTTCAGTTCTTGCTAGTGATTCTGAGTTGTTACTGTAGCAGAGCAGGAAGAAGTGTGATGGTTAAAGCCTTTGTTTTAGGTAGGTAAACGTAGTGGGTGGACAATTTCTATAATCATAATGAACTAAACTGCCTGTTTTATGCCTACGTGCAGTTCGTTCATTAATAATGTGAAAAGCAGATTCGTGCTGTGTTTGGGAGTTTACATGGATTTGTTGTCCGATGGTAAAAACAACTTACTATACTAATTTTTTTTCAGAATTTTACTGATTTTGAATAGCTGTGCTGGCTAACTGGCAGTGTTTACTGCAGAGCTAATCTCTTGTATAATATGCTTATAGCATTATTTTGTCATAATGTTCACGTGTTTGGCTTTTATATTATATATTTTAATTGGTTGCATTAATGATGGTTTACCTTGAATTTTTTTTCCACCGTAACAAGAAGTCTGCCTCTTTTTGTCCTTACAGAGAAACTGCAGCATTCAGATTTCTAAGAGAGGGTGTTTAAAGGGTACTAGGCAAGCATGGAACAGTATCTGCATGTCATTTGGATCTTGACTCTTTTCATATGAATTTGTGTTAAACTGTCTATGCATCTTGTATTTGCTCATCTTAGGACAGTAGTGAAGCTAAGCACATGATTATGGACAAGGAAACACCATAAATTGTGCTTGTTCTTTCCTCTACAGAGAAGAACAGGAGTTTCATGGAGCCCCAGTAAAGAATTAATGTAAGGGTCGGTGGATCCTGCATTTGCTTCTCTCAGTAATGGTGTGTGGGTGTTGATATGCAGTGTTACCCATCTTCCCCTGCCCACCCACAGACCATAAGTCTTAAAGAACTCACCATTTAATAGAATGATCCTTACATCTATTCTGGAGAGGAGGAGGAGGCATTTCTGTTCATATGTTTTTAACCAGTTCATGCATGCACAGCATCATTTCTGATGGTTGTTGTCCTGAAGTCAGCATTATGAGCAGGGCATTTACAAAAGCCATTAACAGTCTCTAGCATCATTCTAACAAAGAACGCCCAGGTTTAGCATCTAATTGGGAAAAGCTGGCGTTCAGAGCCTGTGGTGACTGAACTGTAATAGACCAACTCCAAATCAGGGAAAACAGTTATGTCTTAAAACTCATATCATGCCCCGTTTAGATGAAAAGTAGTGAGAAGTACTGCAAGTGACCCAAAGGTTTCATCTTGCTACTTCTGCAAATGGCAATTGTTTCAGTTTTCAAGTGTGTTCTTAAAAAACATGACTTGCTTTCTAATGGGCAAATGTACTGTGTTTCTGGTCACAGGCCTAGTTTAAGTTCCACTCCTTTCTGTCCCGCCACTCTGCACTTTCAGCTGAAGCCATACCAAAGAAAAACTCCTTAAATGGTACTTTTGAATGCCAAAAAGTACAGAATGCCTTAGAAGTGAGAAAAAACCCGCATCACCTAGTGAATGCCTTTCAGGCTGAGGTGCAAACCACTCTATTTGTGATAACAGACAGCAATATACATAGTTTAGCTGGATTTTAAGATCAAACTTTTCCTGGCAGACCTCCTTTCAGACATCGCTGTAGGTACTTGTAAAGTCAAAACTATTAATGAACACAGTTTAAACATGCTTTAGTGGCTAAAATAAGGTCATTTGTTTGCTTAAAACACCATGGTGTATGGTACATCAAAAGATAACATTAGTTTTAGAGTCACTGCATCCAAGATTTGAATGGAAAACTTGCATCTGATTTTGCACATTTTTTATATGTGGTTACCTAGCACTATGGGGGTGTTTTGTTGCTGGTGTTATGTGGGGCAGTGCATGCAATAAATTGATAGTTTTGTAATGTTTCTTTCATTTATTTTACTATCTTGGTCTCACCTCCTGCTATTAATGGTTCCAAGGGCAAATTATGACATGTGCTCACACAGCAATGTAGCATGACCCCACAAAACATTCATACTGGAGGTGCTGCACACCAAAGCCTGTCGGCTCCTCCAGGGAACTCTGGAACCAAAATGCACATTGCCAGTGTGATAATTTAAATATTTCTGAAGTAGCATAATCATTTTGAAGCCTCTGGACATGCATAGGTATGATTACAATCGTTCTAGGTTTGGATAAATAAATTGGCCATGTATGCTCATCCTCTGTGTGTGTTCTCCCACTGGCAGATGTATGCTCAATGGGTCTAATCAGGCCTCATAACTGCATTATTTAAATTTTTAAAAAATATTAGAGAGGTGTAGTGTCCATTAGCCCTGGTAGTTCTTTAAAACTGGCACTTGACACTGTGCATTCTAACATTGTTGTTAATCGCTTATATATATCAATTAAATCAATCCATCTGTTAAGACCAGATGAGGCTGCAGTTAATTAACTTTCTGAAATCTCTAGCAAAGACTGTTTTATCTGTGTGTGATCTCTGAATTGCGTAGATTAAAAAGTGACTTCGTTTTGCACTGAAGATTGTGTCTCTGAGTGTCAGGTTTTAGTGAGCTTTGCACAGGGTAACTGAAAGAACAAACAATTCTGTCTGACGTTAATAACCCTGAAGTCAGTCAGTGTTAATCTGGATGTCAGCACAGGACTGTAATTTATGAGGCTAGATTTTTATTCTGGGCTGTTTTTGAGCCATGAGTGACAATATAATAAAACTTCTTACACTATTGTTAGGCTACAGATTCTAAAAGCATTATAGCTGTTTTCATGTACTTACAAACCCCTCATAATACGAAAATAATTGCAGTTTGATGCATTTGAGTTTTATTTTTGTGACATCCCGCTATGGAAGATAGAACATTTTAAAGTGGTTTTGCACCCTAAAGGCAAAGAATATGATCTTTGAATTCAAAACACTGGGTTTGAAAACTCTGTTGTGTTGGCACTTTCCAAAGAGCAAGTGGCTTCAGAATTTTGCCTTTGATATTGGAGATCACATTTTTTTTCAGTGTAAAGCTGTAAAATCAGATTTTAAAGTAGCAACTCATTACTACATTAATAATTGTAACTTTTTCCCTGTGACATTTCTTTTATACAGTTCAGTCTCTACTGAAGAAGTCTTCTGGTTTTAATTTCAGGCAAAGTCCCATTATGCTGCTTTTCATTCTAAATCTTGGCCAGAAAATGTAAAGAATTTTCAGAATCTTAGTGTAGGCTTCTTTTGTTAATCAGTGCTCGGAGCATTCTTACGAAAGTAATCTGTCAATGTAGC
>NW_008667048.1:5800-10585 GCF_000695815.1 Acanthisitta chloris | reverse complement strand
ACTCTTTCGCCTTGAGTTAAGAGCGGGAAGTTTGGCGGCTTTTTTCGGAGTAGGATTTCACGTTATGTGTAATCTCATGTAATGCTTTTGCAACTTCCCTTGTGTTGGAGCTAATGATTGTGTAGCCCTGAGCTGGATCACATAGCTAAGCCATTGATAAAACTAAGCCATCATGTCTCTCCCCTCCAGGCCAATTACATTTTTTTATTGGATTAGTCACTTGAGACATCTCATAACCACATCTTTGCTAGATCCTGGGTAAGAGGGACAGCCAGGTAGACAGACTCGTTCTGGCAGCAGTCTGCTGGATTAGAGATAATGATGTTTCCATGCACGTGGGCTACCCAGGGTTTGCCTTTTCAAATCTTTAAGCAAGGAGCCTGTAGTTAGACAGCCTCATCATTAGATAAGGAAACAGAAAATATCTGTACTTACACTACATGCTTTTTCATCCTTTTATGAAAGAAGCATCATGAACATATTGGTTTTTCCCTGCACACTAGGGATAGTGTCTAAGGTTAGAACAGTGTCTTGTAATAAAAGTAAAGCCAAGGGAGTTGTTGCACAAGTTCAAAGCTCTCCCTGTAATAGTGTGCTCTGAGGGACACATCACATGTACTGCTCGGCCATTTAATATGGTGAACAGCTGAATGGTGTGGAAGTCTAAGTTGTTCCATTTTCTAATAAGTAGTGCACTACATGTTATTGTGTAGCTTGCTTATAGTAGAAACACAAAGCATGGTTTATTGCACAGGTGATTTTATGTGCACAAGATTTCTGAGGTACAATGGCTGAGAGATTTTTCTTTGTCAAACTTGGGTGTTTCTAAGAGATCACAATGTATTCTGACCTAACTGCCCTGTCCTGTGGGGGAGACATCTCTCAGAGGAGCCTTTGGTCTTCCTGCTGTCCCACTGAAGCCTGTTGGCTGGGGTACTTCTCAGAGGTGATGGTCAAGAATGTCACTCATTGGTTTTGCCAGTTACCACTGATGTCAAAGCCAGAACAATCACCCTTCTCAGTTTGTTTTTCCATTCTGCCATTTTTTATGGCTGCTGTTGTCCTTTCCAGTATCATTGCTAATGGTGTCTACAAGCAGAGTCGCGGTTGGAGGAGCTGATGGCCAGGTGCCCCATTTCTGTCCCTCAGAACAGTTACTGTGTCTCATCTGCAGCACAACCAGTGTCCCAAGCAGTCTGCCAGCCCATGCTGCCTCCCTCCTGGCAGTGCCAGAGACAGCTGAGGAAAGGCAAAAGCCATACATGAGGAGCACCACATACTGTTGGGCTGGCACCCAGCTCACTGTTTCAGACTCCCACTCTCTCCCAGTGCCATTAAAAATCTATTTCAGAAATTAACATTATCTGTAAGATATCACAGGAGCCACAGAAATATAAACACATGTCTTTCCTTCCCTTTGCAGTTGTTTTGCAATAATTCTGTAACTCAGTGTGTAAAGTAACAAGAACATGGCTATTTGCTGAAAGACTGTTGTACTTACAGCTGCTGTACATGTAAACTGTTATCTCACTAACAGTGAAAGAAATATGCTTGCTTTGTTTTAATTCATCACCGAAGTGAAAGAAGTATTTTAATAACTGCAGTGATAAAGGCATGAAAATTATAGGATCGAAAAAATTAATCTGTTAAGTCCTACAAGATCGGGGAGTTTTTAAGTTCAGTATTTTGAAGTGAGATACTGAAGACATTGACGTGTTGGTGACTTAATGGATTGTACGCTGTTTTGAGAGTGACTGAATTTCAGAGCCCACTGACTTCAGCAGGTACTAACCATTCCTTTAGGTGCTATATTCAACAGTGTTGAGCTGACTCTGCTTTGGGTTTTATCCCATATTCAGTATTAATCTATGCAGTTAAATCATTGCTGCTACAGCAATGATTGTTCAGAAGTAGTGATACCATTATGAACAGTATCAGTAATTACTGCTTGTGGGTTTTAAGCATTGACCAGGCCCAGCCATGATACAGATGTCCACTATAGTAAGCAGTGTGCAAATACAGAGCAAAAAAAGGGCTCCTGCCCTGAAGAATTCCTTCTCTCAACTTGTATGAGTTGAAACTAATCCTTTATATGGATTAGTAGCTTCAGACACAGCTGATGTTTCACTCCTGACTGCTGCATGCAGCACTTGAGTACTGATGTTGAGGTGCTTTGAGGAGAGGTGGAAGTGGGACAGTGGGAAGATGGTACACCCTTAACAGGTACTGCTGCTCTTCAGCTTCTGATTGCCTGTGCTGGCAGGCACAGGGCAGGCCTGCCTTGTAGTGAGACTGAGGAATTGAGTGAAGAGCAGTCTTGATTGCAGTCTGCAAGAGCTGAGCCCCAGATCTTTTGCCTTCTGGTCACATTGCAGGCTGCAACTTGGACGTGTGTCATGTGCATAGCAAACATGAAGAGACACTGTTAGGGCTGCCTGCTGGTAGGGTGCTCCTACCATGCAAGTGCAGCATGGATTTCCATGAGTATACCTGTGCTGACTGTGTGGAGGGAGAGCTGACTCTTCACAGAATCTCAGAGCATTTATTATGGTAGTAAAACTGCAGGTGATGTGAAAATCTACTGTTTGCCTCAAACCTGAGTGCTCTCAGGTTCAGGATTTTATTTAATTTTATTTCCTGAATGTATGTAACTCTTCCTAGCTCATTGCAACCTCTTGTTTGCACAAGCACTGACTCAATACACTTTTTCCTCATAATTCCTCAGCACCCATTTAAGTTGCTGTTTGTATAATGTATTTTATGGCTTGAAAGTATTTATTTCTATCAGGAATTCTACATTGTCCCTGTTTCCTTGGCTTCTAGCACAATACACTAACAATATTTTGCTAGCACAAATGTCCGTTGTTAAACATGTCTATATCATCTTACATAGTCTGATCTCATGCTTCAAAACAGGCACTGAAACCTGTGAGTTTCTCTTAAGCCCTTAGCAGCATTCAGTGAGCACCACCGTCTGTTTAACATCAGGCTTTGGGCAATGAAAACCAGCATTCACATCTGTTTTTCCCCACATTTGAAAACAAATAGTTGTAGGACAACTCTTTGCAGCATCTTTGATCCAGGCCCTTTATTCTGTTTGAAAGCTGGTCCTGATCACCAGAACATGACTCCTGACAGAAGGTCTTTTCCTTAGACCAGAAGCTTTAAATGCATGGGCAAGGCTCTACAGAATCTGTACAGCTGGATCTAGAAAAACACCAAGAATTTATTTTTACGTATTCCATCCCTCTGGGAACAGTGCATAGGCGGATATTTATCCCAGGCATGTACTCAGCAGGAGGCTTTCTTGAGCTAATATGCATTAGGAGGTGGCTCCTTCTGCTGCTTTTTCTTAAAATGTGTGTTAGCCTTTTCTGGTACTGCTATAATTCTGCCTTTGTGTTTCGTTTTTGTAAAGTACATCTTGGGGTTTTTTTGTGTTGTCCTAACCAGTTCTAGGTATCCACATAATTAGAATCAGAAACCAGGAGAAGTTTCTGCTAGGTGTGCTTTTAGACTGGGGGAGGGACTTGCTCACCTCAACAGCCTGCAAGGACCGCAGCAGGAGCTGTGAGGTGCTGGATTAGGTGCTGAGTGTGGTGGATCAGTTAGTGAGAATGCACATGGAGGAGCTCAGAGAGTTTATGGTGTACAGCCTGGGGTGAGGCAGGTTAGGAGTTGAGGGCTGGGAGGCATTAGATGTTGCCATCCCATATTCAGGCATCTCTGCACAAGACCCTTCTTTTCAAGAGGGATGAACACACAGGGCTGCTCCCTGGTCCCCAGTTCCCTCACCCTGTCATTCTGCTCCCATCCACCATTAGAAAGCTGCCTGGATCACTGAACCCTCCACATCAATGAATCTCTGTTCCAGCTCAGAGTTTTGCACACATAGATTAAAATACAAGAACTGTAGGCTATAGAGAGGCATCTGGAGAAAGTCTGGGTGTGTTATTGTTACTAAAGCTGCTCGCAAAGCAATGACACTTTTTTTTCTAAGGTTTACTAAACTAAGTCTTGCAAACTTCAGTAGATGCTGAACAATTTAAAAATGACATTTTAAATCAAATTATCATTTGCTTCTTAAAATAAAGCACGTGGGCTTTTTTCCCATGTGTTTAGGGAGGATTCTTTGATTCTCCTAAAATAAGCTAAAATTTTCCCTCTATTAAGTTATTTTAAGATGAATTGTTTTACTAATAATTCAACACTTCATACACAGGCGCTTCTAAAACCAAGTTTGTACTTCAGCATATGTATAAGCTTTGTCATATATTGCTGATGTCTGGTTGTAGTCTGTCCAGGTTTCAAAGGAAATTCCTCTACAGGACCAGTATGAATCCATATGTATTGAGAGCAGTGTTAACGATTGTAAGTTTTCCCAATGGATTCCTTCCCTAATTATAAATATTCCTTCTTTTTTTTTTTTTTTAAATGGCCAAGAAAATGCATAATATATCTAGTCTGGAGGTCTTTAGTGTTTGGCAATGTATGTTCTTTATTGATGTAAAATAATTTGAAGATTATACTTGCTCCAGAACTTCATTATGCTTTCAGCTGCTGATGCTGTAAATCTCAGTATTTTTTCTTCCAGTTTGGCCATTCTAGAAATAACATCTAAAGCTGTTTCCCACATCACAACTGAAGAGTTGTCATGTTTATTTAACCAGCTCCATCTGGCTTCCAGTAAGTCCCAGATTTCAGTTTTTCACAGCCATGCATGGATTCCTGTTGTGCCCACAGAGCGCAGAAAAAAAATTTGCTAAGCCTGGTTCTGTTTGTGGA
>NW_008667048.1:0-5768 GCF_000695815.1 Acanthisitta chloris | reverse complement strand
TTAAACGTTTTGCAGATCGTGCCCTACCTCACAGATTCCTCGCTCTGTAAAGGACAAAATCCAGATCTTCTGGCACAGACCCACTGCTGGCACTGCAGCATGTGGAAAAGGTTTTTAGATGGTGGTTTTTGGGCCAGGCTGAAGATGATGAGGTCAACCAGCTGAAGCAGCCAGTGCCAAGCTTTTAGCCACCACATTGGCTTGCCACGGGAGCCAGGAAGGTGTGGAGCTGTGCCACCACCTTGCACCCCCAGAAACAGACACTGCCCATGGCGTTCAGGCAGTTCTTTGGCACACCAGGCTCACAGTGTGGCCTCTTCCACTGGAATATGTGTCCTCAACCATGCAGCCTGCAGTCTGTGCTTACCTTGTTAGTAACCTCTCTGCCACAGTTTTGAAAGTTAAAAAAATAAAGGAAAATAATTTGTATGGTCTTTCTGCAAGTACATTATACCAGAGGGGAATTTCTTATGCCCATGACGCAGAGCTCATACTAGGGCTGCAGACAGGAGATGCCATGTACAGCACAGTCTAAATGCAAGTTAAACAGAAAAATCTGATTTCAAGAGTAGAGAAGTACTGCTAACTGATAAAGTATTTTCTGAGTGTTTGCAATTAGAAACACCCCCCTGCGAAAGATAACACGTTGTTAGAAGCTGGATGGAGAAAAGTCGTGCATGCTTCTCTGATTTTGGGAATGCAAGACACAGCCCCATTTGATTTCACAGATGCAACAATCTCTTTTTACCCAAGGTTGAGAAATCACCTGATACTTTAACTTGCTTCTAGTAAGAGCATACTTTAACCCTGCATTCTACCTGCCTGCCTGGGCAGGGAATAATGAGCTGCAGCAGGCAGGAGGGAGTGAGGAGCACCTGAGCAGAATGTAGCGAGCAGCAGACGAGCTTCCCAGTCACCTCCCAGCCCGCTGTGCCTGCAGCAAACCCAGACACATCCATGCACAGACAGTCACGCTCCAGATCTGATCTGTGGGATGTGTCAGGGTGCTGGTGGGAGGCACATTCAAAATGGCCTTTAAACAGACACAGGAAGGCAAGGACAGAAGATAATATTACTGCTGATGAACTGTGTTTTAACTGTTTAGTGGTCTTTGCTGTGTGTGGGTTCAGGCTGACAAGAAGACAAACTGCTCTCTCAGCAGATAAAGTGGAGGTTGTCCCTCTGGAATATATAGGCAGAGAGGTTTCTCTGTTGTCTCACTGTCACTGCAGCGGGTACAGAAAAGCTCTTCAAGGCAATGTAAAAGGCGCCTTGTCCATTTAAGAAGTGTAATCTGAAAGGAAAGAGAATTTGGACGTTGCAAATATTTGAAGGAACAGGTATCTGGTATGAAGATAAAAATGTACTGGTCCAATTGGGTTTAGTTATACGAATAAAGTGTATATGTAATATTTAAGGCAAAGAAGTTGCTCTGTGGGAAATCAAGTCCAAGAATACAAATGCCTTAAGGCATATCTTGGTAGTCTGTCATTGTATGAGTCTGCTCTGGCTAGGTCTGGTTTGGGTGATGGTTTGGTTTTGTAGGATGTGTGTGCTTCAAGTCGCTCTTTGGAGAAGGAGGGCTGGCATCTGTAACTTTGAAATAAACTCTTAGATTCTCTGGTGCTCAGTAATTAATTTTGAAATATCTGTAGTGTAAAAGCAAAACCATGTATTATCAAGGTTTTGTGTATTAAGATCTGCTTTTGACTTTTCACAAATACTGGGGAAACTGATATTTCACAAAGTCCAGTTTTTTAATGAGGTTATTTTTCTGGTGTTTATGTAGTCTTAAATTGATCTGACTAGTTTCTTAGTGCTTGCACTTATTCCCACTACTGGTATAATTATCAGTTATTCTCTGAAGGACACCATCTGATTTTTAAGGTTGTGAAATAAGTGGGTTTTACTAATTTTCTCATTCTTGGACCTTAAAAAAAGTGTTGGGTGTTTTATTTTTAACAGGAATCATTGGTCTGTGATTTCTTTTATTTGAAAAAGCTTTTATTTTATTCCTTTTCATTCATGTATATATACGCAGGTATAAACGCATTGAGAATAAGTTTTGTACAAGTCCTTGTTGTTACTAAATCACTTCTTAAAGTTCAGCAGTTGAGTCTACAATGTCCTTACAGTTCAACTCTTTTATTTTGTTCTTTACACAGGAGCCCTCACCAAAGTAAAGGAGAGTAAGCGGCACGTGGAGGAGGGGAAGATGGAGCTCCAAAAAGCTGAGGGCATCCAAGAACGCTGTAACATTATTTCCTTTGCAACCCTTGCAGAAATTAACCATTTCCACAAAATCCGTGTGAGGGACTTTAAATCACAGATGCAGCATTTCCTGCAACAGCAAATACTCTTTTTTCAAAAAGTGACACAAAAGCTAGAAGAAGCTCTTCACAAGTATGACAGTGTTTAGTCTCTGATTGGTGGACTTCCCTCAGCATGAATGTGACCCAGGCAGCAGAGCACCTGCTGCTGCTGCTGGAGAGCTGTTGCCAGTGATAGACAGCGGTACAAGGATGGGTTTGTGTTCACCTGGATCCCGAGTTTGATCTCCGACTATGTAGAAAGGAAACAGTTATAGGGCTATGTAGTAGAAACAGTACCACGCATTGTAACTAAGTTATACTATGTATGCCTACACTACCATTGTAACTTTTTTGAGATAATGAGTATACTATTTGCCTTATTGCTTTTTGAAATATGGTATTTTAGTGCATACTTTGTAGACCTCAAAACCCTTTGGGTCTTTAAGGAAGTTGGCTAGATAAAAGCCTGCTTCAGATGCCTTTTTACTTTCCTAGATTTGGATTTCCTAAATTCAAACAATTCTCTGTTTACAGACTCCTACTAGAGCAGCTATGTGATTCTGTGCCTTTAGACTCTATTTTTCCTTTTCTAGTAAGTCACATTTTTATGATTGAATGAATGAAGGGTTGATGCCTATGATGGAAACTGATTATGAAACCTCACATTGACTGGAAAAAAATCAGCTGCCATCCAGTTTGCGTAGCAAGTACTGTCGTACGACAAATGTTGGCTCAAAAGGAACTTAAGTCTATTCACACTTTTCCTGAAAATGGAGACTACTTGTTACATGTATTAGGATGTTAAGCACATATACGAAAACACACCACTTAGTTGTCTTTCTGAAATAAATAATGCAGTGAGGGTTGGTTTTTTTTTATGGTATACAGCATTACTGTGAGTGGAAATTTGAAGAGCTAGCCTAATAAAAATGACTTATATCAAGGGGATATTACTGCAGCTTATGTGGCTGCAACTTTTTTTTTTAAGTTTCAAATGATCTGCTTGTTGTTCAGTTGCTGATTCAGTTTAACTTCAGACTTGCATCTACATTGCCTGTTGTCTGAGTTGAAACTCCACTGTGATTCATTAGTTTACTAAGTTAAAAGTTTTCGGGGATGTTCAGTAATATAAATGATCTGAAATAAGTCTTGGCTGAACTGACTTTGAAAACGTGGCATTTTTATGTTTGTAACACTCAAGAATTAACAATTGTCTTAATTTTTGTATAAATATATTTGACAAGCAGGGTGCATTTATATATATGTAAACACTATCTTTTAAAGAGTTTTATGGCTTATTTCTCTCGAATTAAGTCTGAAGTCTGTGTTTCTTACTTATTGATTTCCTTCTTGTAGGTCAGTATGAAAGAAGGTTTTTATTTATCCTATCTCTGTTCTCCTAAACAAAAATAACAAAACCTTCCAAGAAAGCAAAATGTTTACTTTTTTTTTTGTTTTTAATTGAATTAATCAAAGATAGCTTAAACAAATGAAAGCCTGGAAAAGTAGGTTGAGCAACAGTTACATTTAAGTACAAATCATTCCTTACCTACGCAGCAGAAATGTGCAGTTCTTTCACTCGATCATGTGAGTTTCTGTAGTTTAACCCCACACCTCTCTTTTAGAGGAATAAATGTAAGAATGTAGTTTTGGTTCTAAAATTCATCCCCAAATGCTTGCAGATGGCTGTTTTGTGCAGGCTGTGTTTGGCAGTGCTTCTGGTACATGCACAAAGCAGTAAAATACAGAGTAATGAAGAGGAAAAAGCCAGTATTTGTAAAAGAAAGGACAATCAGTGAGGAAAGGCTCCATTTCCAGCCTGTTGAAACAGTGCTGCAAACAAGATTGACCATAAAATAAGGACCATAGTCATAGAGCTGACTTGCTCTTTGACTTCCTCATGATGTCTGGTTCTGTATTCAAAACTCACCACTTCCCCCGACAGCTCTTGCCAGCCATACTCCTGCTTCCCATATGTCGTTTAGTTATGTGACATAGTGATGAGCTAGGTTTGAGCTGAGTTCCATGGCTTCTGTTTGCTTAAGCCAGATACTGTTTTATTAAATGTCTTTACAGTAATTAGGTCAGACTACAATCAAATTGATTCTACATGGAGATATTAAGACCTGTTGAGAAATTGATCTTGGTCCAGTTAAAGTAATTTTAGGAGTTTAGTAATAATGACATGTACATGTCCAGGATGAAATTAAGCTGTGATATGTATTCATACAACATTATCAGACAGGTACAGTTTTCCCTAATAAACTGTCATGGCCTTCACTTTGCTTTCTCATTTGTGAATTTCTGGGGCAGGGGAAAAGTGGGGGTACTAATTGGTTAAATTTTATGTACCGGAAAATCTTGGCTTGACTCTTGGATCTGAACTGTTGCAGAGCACCTTCCTCTTTTCCTTACTTGTTATAGGGTTGGAATTAAACTGGCTGACAGGTGGGGCAAAAAGGGTTATAGTAAAGGAGGTTACATCAGGCTGGTGACTGGTCACTCGTGGAGTTCTCAAAGGCTCCATCTCAGACCCAGTGCTCTTCAACATCTTCATACACCACTTTGACACAGGACACTAAGTAATTTTCCCAGTATCCTAAATTGGAAAGAGCTGCTGACTCCCTCAAAGGCAGAGGCCCTGCAGAGACCTAGAGAAATCGGAGGACTGGGCAATCACCAACTGTATGAAGTTTAACAAGGGCAAGTGTTGGATTCTGCACCTGGGATGGGGCAACCCTGGATGTACCTACAGACTGGGAAAGGAGAGGCTGAAGGGCAGCACTGCACAAGGGACCTGAGGGTCCTGGTTGATGACAAGTTGAATGAGAGACAACAGTTTGCCCTGGCAGCCAGGAGGGCCAGCTGTGTCCTGGGGTGCGTCAGGCACAACATCACCAGCTGGTCAAGAGGTGATTGTCCTGCTCTGCTCTGCACTGGTGCAGTCTCACCTCAAGTCCTGTGTGCAGTTTTGGGCACCACAATATAAGAAAGATGTTAAGCTACTAGAGAGCATCCAAAGCAAAGCTACAAAGATAGTGAAGGGTCTAGAGGGGAAACCAGATGAGGAGTGGCTGACGTTGCTTGGTCTCTTCAGCCTGCAGAAGAGGAGGCTGAGAGGAAACCTCATTGCAGACTACAGCTTCCTCATGAGGGGAAGCAGAGGGCCGGGCACTGATCTCTTCTCTCTGGTGACCAGTGTGAGGACTCAAAGGAATGGCATGAAGCTGTGTTTGGCAGGGCATTAGGTTGAATATTAGGAAATAGTTCTTCACCCAGACGGAACTGGAACAGGCTCCCCAGGGCAGTGGTCACAGCACCAGGCCTGACAGAGTTCAAGGAGTGTTTGGACAATGCTCTCAGGTATATGGTGTGATTCTTGGGATTGTCCTGGGCAGGGCCAGAAGTTGGATACAATGGTCCTTGTGGGTCTGTGCTGGTTTGAGCTGAAGTGGA
>NW_008667047.1:37669-42972 GCF_000695815.1 Acanthisitta chloris | reverse complement strand
TATATGTAAATTACTATGCTGGCAACCAGTGCTGAAGAGTTTTTTATTACTTGTTTCTTGTGTTTCTTTTATTACTACAATCTCTGTTCATTTATGAAGGGTCTTGTAAAACATTTGACATTGTTGCCACTTCATAAGGAGTTTGTGAATGATTTGTTCTAGGAAGACCTCAGGATATTTTTCCAAAATGCAGTGTTCAAATATTTTGCAGGGTTTTTTTTGGTGTAAACAACTATTTTCTGTTCAGAAATATGAGGTGTACCACTTGCTGTGGGTCTGCCTACAGATGGAAATAGATCTTTTTGTTGTTAATTTCTCTTTGTTCAACAGGAATATAAATATAAATGAGTATCAACAGCTATTTCTTGGGGAGGAGAAAGAGAAGGGCCAAGAACTTTTAATTGGATTCTTTCTTCTGTTCTTTTTCCCAAGTGACTATGCAATGTTTAGCTGGTCTTTCAGGGAGGAAAGGAGTAACCAGAGAGAAGCCCTTTCCTTTTAGCAGGTGATCTTCAAAATGAACTTGGAATTGTGGGCAAAAAAGTTGAATTTATAACACAGTTTGTATTTATGTATCTGCAAACTCCATTGAAAATACATTTCATGTACCTCAGCTCCCCATTCTTTCAATGACTTGCATTTTGGGAACATGAATTTATGTGTGGGGAGGAAAAACAATCTGAAAGGAAATTCAGAGTCCAGAATTTCTTTTGCCCAGAGTCTAGAATTGCCTACTTGTGTACATATATCTGCTAGTGGTTGAAGATGGATGACGTGACTGCTCTTAGCCAAAATTTCAGTGTGATTTAGAAATCTGTAAATTGAACATATTAGCAAGGATTATTGTATATGGTTAACAGATGTTGCAAACATACAACCTGTAGGATAATATTCAGAACACAGCAGCAGAAATAGTACCTGTTATCAGTACAGTTACTAACCATGGGGTGATGGTTTTGGTTTTTAAAAAGAGGTGATGATTTCTAATAATTATCTATTTGTGAGGTGAAGATGTGAAACATGGAGAACAATGTGTGACCATATTTGGTCATATTATAATTCACTCCGAATGTTTGAAAGTTGACTTCAATAAATTCTTGGTTGAAGCACTGGCATGACTGATGTATTTGCAGAGGGAGGGGATTTGGTAAACTACAGCCAACACCCTTTTTTCCTCAGCACCACCAAATATGTTCTTTGTTCCACACCCCATGGCAAGAGAGTAGCTGCAGTCCCTTCACCCTCTATGGCTGTGTCTTGAATTAACCAGTTCTCTGTTAGTCTTTTTTTTTTGAAGTATAATAATTTTGGACTTCTGAAATTGTTTCTTTAGCTCACTAAAATTATGAATGGATGCAGCTATTTCAAAACATCTTTCAAGTGACAGGTTTGCTATTTTTTTGCTAGGAAAAAGGAATCCTTCAAAATCTTTATTTCTGGCTCACTTGGGTCATTTTGTTTAGTCATATCACCTCAGTAAGAGTGCACACAATTGGAACAGGGAATTACATGAGCTTATTTAAAAAAATAGTTATATACCACACTGAGCAATAAATTTAGTGAAGTGTTCAATTCTTGTTGTAAACAGATGACTGGCAAAACTAGCTATTGA
The DNA here is from genome assembly GCF_000695815.1 of Acanthisitta chloris. Taxonomy (NCBI): domain Eukaryota; kingdom Metazoa; phylum Chordata; class Aves; order Passeriformes; family Acanthisittidae; genus Acanthisitta; species Acanthisitta chloris. The sequence continues at coordinate 41,360 of NW_008667047.1, read as the reverse complement.
AGCTGGATACCAGCAGGCAGAAATAGAGAATGGGGAGACACAGGCACAGGTTGCCCAGGGAGGCTGTGGCTGCCCCAACCCTGGCAGTGTTCACAGCCAGGCTGGATGAGCCTTGAGCAACCTGATCTAGTGGAGAGGTGTCCCTGCCCATGGCAGGGGGTTGGGGCTGGATGATCTGTAAGTTCCATTCCAACCCTTAAATTCTATGATTCTGTGATAACTTCCTAGGTGAGGAACGTGTATTAATAACAATTTAGGCGTAATGATTTCCATGGTCATGTTGTCAGAAGTAGAAACAAAACAAAACCAAAAAAACAACCCAAGAAAAAAGGGGAAGGAAAAGAAAAGAATCTGAGGGCAAGCTTTAAGTTGCCAAACCAGCTCCACATGGCAAATGCATATGCTGAACTGTTATTTCGTTTTTAAATCTATTTTTAAAAATTTTCTTTATGTGATGGTCTTTTAACAATATTTGATTCCTTAAAATGCCCCAGAGACTTAGCTGGTGGAGGAAAAAAAAAAAATCTATATCACTGCAGATTGTATTGTGCTGCTGTATTAAGCCTAGAACAAAAATTGACTCAATATTTTAAAAGCAGTTACTCTTTTCATTCTCAGGCTAGTGAGCAATTGAAGACAGACAAATTGGTGTTTGGGCTTGAAGTGGAGGGAGGATCAGAGTGAGTGAGGAGTAGGATGAGTCAGAAAACCATGCTGGTGTGTGGCTCGCTGAGACCTCATTTCTTCAGAGAGCTTTTCAAACACAATAGCAGCATCGTTTTCAAGTTTCTTCTTAGCACCTTTCTGTGGAGACTGAAATTATGAGGGAGATTTCTGACAGCTCAGATTGGAAGAAAAATACTTAAACACCATGGATTTTTAAACATAAGCTTTTTCTGTGCTAACAGGCTTCACATTAAGCTTTTCATTATGTGAATGAGAGGGCCATGCCTCCCTACTTGCATCACTGTGCAGGGTTTCTTGGTTGTTTCCCTTCCCTCCTGTTTGTTTGGGGTTTTTTCCTATTTTTAGCAGTGTTTTTTTCATTTCATGGTCAGTGAGCAGCAACGCTAAAGGAATCCATGAATGCTTCTGTAACAGAAGATACATATGATACCAGTCTTAAAAACTATGCTATGCACCTGAACATCAAAAACCTAAGCACTCTCCTTTTTTATTTCTTTTTTTTTCCTACAGAAAAAAAAAGCAGGATATAGCTAGAATTGTCCTGCAGAATCTTACATTCTTCTTCCATCTAAAGGGAAGCATTAAAACGAGTAAAGGTGGTACATTCTCACCAGTCCAGGTGTTGGTCTAAACTGTTGGCAAGATGTGAAGGATATGTAAATGTCTGATGTCTCCACCCACAGCCAGCAGGAGCCCATGATGCCATGCACAGAGCACAAGACAAACAGTCACAGCTTTGTGTTTTGCAAAAGTAAGGACTTGTGCTGCATGTGTTTCACACAGGGGGTGAAGAAGCACCAGTATAAAGCTGTGCTGCTCTGCAAACCTCATTGAGGGTCTCCTGTACACAGTACCTTGAAAAGTGCTTGCTCAGCTTTCAGGAGCAGTCCAAGGGGGGTGATACAGGTCTCTGTTCAGCCTAATTTCAATTTACTCTTCTTTACCCCTCACAGGCAGGGGTGGCTTAGCTCCGACTGAATTTGTGAGACAGTTCTAAGACTCACATAAGCTCCAACACTGATTTAGTTTGGAAACCTGCTTCATTCTTCATGCCTCTGCCTGAAGCTGTTTGTTGTAGCAGAGTGAAGCAGGCTTGGAGGAAGAAAAAATCCAAGCCCAGGTATCTATAAAGTCTGACAAACGTGTACTCTGTTCTGTTTACCATACTAGATATTTCCTGCTCCCACATGGATGGTGCCTTAAGTCTTAAAATAATGGGTTAAATTCTAGACATGAGCTATTTTGAGTGCCTAATCTGACAGAGCCATTTGGGATTTGATGTTGAGAGGCAGATAAACAGCAGTTCTGCAAATCAGCACCTCCAAACGAAAGTTACTACAGAAAGCCTGAGCATCTTGTAGTTTCTAAAATGATGAACTGAAATTTTGGAAGGAGTAAGCCTTTATGTGACAGCAGCAATGATTACTTGCTGCTTACATACCTCTCATGATTTCTTTACACGATGACATGAAAAAATCTCTTAACAAATTCCCATTTTTAATATTAAAAATATTTCCAGTACTGTTACAAATCCACTTTTGTATGAGTACAGTGTTTGTTTTCTTTTCTTGGATTGTTAAGTTGTCTTCTGAGAGCAGGTGAGGAGAATTGTAATGCAGGCCTTGGCACGTCCCTGTTGGGTTCATTGTTAGTGTGTGGTAAGCATGCCTAGGCAGGCTACAAAGGAGCAGCAGTGCATGATACCATGACTAGTTTGGCTCTTTGAAGCCCATCCTGATACAAACCTTGATGAATGGTTGGGGTAGCTCCTGCAGGGACAAGTATTAAGACAGACCACAAAGAAAGGCATGTCTCTTTTAACACGCTGGCTTGAACCAACCTTGCTCAGCTTTCTGTAAGAGTCTTGCCAGGACAGAGTTCAGCTCAGGTTGATTTAAAATTAGGTCTCAGGTAGGCTGAGCTTGTGTATAAATGAAACAATGCTTTTGAGGTGCTGGCTGAATGCATTCCAGCAGTGGGGTGTTGAACTTTAATGTTAAGACCGAAACTAAGATGTGTGATAAAAAGGAAATAGATAGAGGGGAAATTTGTTGCTGTTGCTGGTCACATCAGAGGGTGCAACCACTGGACTTTGGCTTTCAGTCCTGGAGACCTCACTTCACTAGAGCTTGTCTCCTTCACCCCCACAGCAGTCTTGTCTGTGCTTGTTTAAAAAGAAGCAGGTCCTGCCCGTGCAGGCCCAACCATGGTGTTTCTCTGTTGCCAGGAGTACTGAACCCTGCAAGAAGAGCCTTTGGGTAAAGGTATTTCTGGAGTTTCAGTTGTAGCAGGTTGGCTGGGGTGCACTCCTCTGTTCCCTTTCTTTTGGTGGATCCCTCCTGTTTGTGGGGCAGTGTACAGCCCGGGTCTGCATGCACTCTGTGTGCTGTTCATTTTCTGTGCCCGACCAGAACCTGGAGGCATTTCTGAGAAGCACAGCTCTGTGGCTCCAAGGGGGTGGGAGCCAGCAAAAGAGGAATCAGGGGCTCCACCTCTTTCCTCCTCCCTGTGCAGGAAGTTGTGTGGGAGTTTGCTAGGCTGTCACCCTGGTGGGGACACTGCCCTCCAGGACAAACAGAGGAGCTATGACCTCAGTCAGCTCTCCTCCTTTGCAATGAAATGCCGTAAACAAGGGCTGCCTGCATGTGATAGTTCTTTGTTAATCTAAACACAGTTAGTATAAAAGATGTGCAAGGCCCTCAAGAAACTGCTCAGCAAAGAATCAGAGCCGAAAGCCTCATTACCAAGCACTTAACTAACATGCTTCTGATTTCTTTGAAAAGAAGCTCAGAAAACACCCAGTGAAATCCTGCAGCCTTTTTCCTGAGCTCCTGAATGGTCATTAACATCACTGTTGCTCTGTTTAAGGAATTTGAAGTGTGTTTCTTAAGGCTAAAATGTGTTCAGAGTATCCCCATCTCACCCCACTGGAATAAGACCCCAGTCCCAGAGGCTGAGAGCAGTGGATGAGCTTTTGTCTCCATAGTGTCAGCTCAAGTATTGT
>NW_008667047.1:35009-37657 GCF_000695815.1 Acanthisitta chloris | reverse complement strand
CACACTTCCTCAGCCTGTGCCAGTAAACCAGTCAAAGGTGATATAACAGGCTGCTTTGGTGAATTGTTCTGGGGTTCAGAATAACCCAGTAAAAAGGTCCTGTGCACTTTCTCTTACAGACTGGCGCTGCTGTAGTTTTGATGATAGGTGGGAAGAGGCAGAGGTACCTTAATGTGGTACAGTACTGAAAGAAAGGCTTATCAGTTTTTCTTTGGTGTTCCTTCTCCTTGTTACATATAGGGCTCACTCTTCAGGGTACAGATTACATCAGTTTAAAAGCCATATTACTGAAATATTCCATATTGATGGTGACCAGTCTTTTCAGCATTAATGTTTAAGTAGTGAGTAAATGAGTCCTTGTTCAATAAGACAACTGGAAAATATTGCCTGATTTTTAAAATGATAAGTTTCCAATTTAAAGCAACCTTGAACATTTGTTGCTGTACTCCCGTGGAGTTCCTAGGCTGCTGCTCTAGCAAAACATCTTGTTAAGTCAGTGATAAAAACTGGACTACTTTATTAGGGTAAGACACTACATACTGCATAAAAAAAACCCAAAGTGAACTATCTGCAAAATAATTTGTCTTGTTTGATCTTTTCACTATTTCAGCTCTTTTCCTTCTGTCTAAGTCCTCCAGCCCCAGGTGATAAGACAGAGAAATGCTGGTGCATGTTACCTGTGAAGAGCTGTTAGAAATCTCTGTTGTGGTCCTGCTACTATGCTTAGTCCTATTTATTGTTTCACTTCTGCCTGAAGTTTTGTTATGGATGGAGGGTTTGTTTGTAAATTCCTTTGGAGTTTCTCAGCTTGGTGAGTTCTGTAGGGGGTGGGGGTTCAGTGTGTGATTGCCAAAAATACTTGGACACGTCCTTCAAATGTTCTATTGTCTTAGGCATGCAGCTGCTTTGTTTTTTTTTCCCCTATCTCTGCTTTTACTGCTTTTTTTTCTGATTCACCATGGAATCTGAATTTAAGTGTCATGGAGACTATGCAGAATTATTTACTTACCAATGTAAAGTCCCGTTTTAAACTGTTGCTTTATAAAACTTGATGGGATTATCTGACACTTTGTGTACTTCTGAGTGAGCCCTTGTGAGTTAGGTGATTTCTATTGTTTCCTCTTATTGATAGGAATAAGGAGGCAACAGTTAGCAAGTACTAACCCAGTGCAAATGGAATACATTCTTTCATTGATTTTTTTCCCTTCCATCCTATCTCTTAACTTTCATACTACCAGTGAATCTCCTTTTTATGATCCAAGCAGACAATAGATAAAGACTCCAGTGAAAATAGCTGCAGACATGAAAAAATGCCAGCTATTGAAAGAGCATGTGTAGCACAGCGTAAAATACTAGCACCACATACATTCATGTTGACCTTTGCTCCTTAATGCCAGAATTCTTGTGCTACTTGAAAGCAGCATATTGTGAAATAAATCACTCCTTATTAATCCCTCCATCACAAAATAAATAAGGCAGTTGTAGCCCACTGTCACTGTCCTGAAATGGAAACACATTGTCCACTTGTGTAGGAATGCATTTTGGAGATTCTAAATGGCCTGGTTTAGGCAATCTGAACCCCTCTCCCCAAACCCCAAAGTCTTCTGGAAAACCCATATTGAAATAGCAGACCAAATAACCTAAAGTGGAATGGAGATCTATTTGTGTGGTTTGGATCTATCCTTCGGAATGTTCTGGTGAAGTAATCCCCTATAAAATGCTATTTAAAAATATTAGAAATATTTTCCTTTTTTGACTATGTAGATTTTAATCAGGTAATCTTTTCCTTTCTGCTCAGCAGCCAAGAAACTGTGCTCTGTATGGGGTAGCTGAGGGTTACATGGGTAAATTGGATCTAAGCATTGTGAATTTTAGGATGACTGTACCTAAATTTTGATTGCCCAGAAGAATGTAGATTCTTAAGTGCTGTTCTTAAATTTTCTATACAGCAAGGGAAGCAATTCCACTGGAAGCCTACTGAACAGATAGCTTCTTAAAGTAGGCCTTAATAAAAGCTGATGTATGTTTCTAAACTACCTCTCAAGCCTCCCTTGGAAGACACACACTGAGAGATGCTCCATTTCCCTCCAATTTCTGTACTCTGGACCTCTTGAAAGTAGGTACCCAAGCCTTGAATTTTATAAAAGAAAAAAATTTACTTACTTAATCTTCAATATTGTGTATTAAGCAAACATGCTGGCCATGTTGCATTTCAGAAAATAAATCTGCCAAGACATCAAGAAGGGATAGGCCTGGAAATATGAAAATTCTTGAAGGATCTCTAGTTCAAGAAAAAAGTTTGGGGTATGTTAGCATCTTTTCCCGGAGTGAGGATAAGGATATTCCTGTGCTGTCTTTAGAGCTACATGCAGCAGAATCATATTGGATGATATTCCCCTGAATTAAGTTCTGCTGAAGGACAGGACTTGTTTGCTGCAGAACAATGTGGGCATGGCTGACCAGTATCTAGCTGAAAAACACCATCTCCATGCAGTGCTGTAGCTGTGGGTCTTGGTTGGCACTCCACTGCACAGCTGATGGGATCTTTCAGTTCATGTTTTAAACCAGGAAGATAGGTCTTAACAGACTTAAACAGACACTTTAAAAAATCAGCTTCTGAAAATCATTGTAGTAGTCCTGTTGATAAA
>NW_008667047.1:2148-34980 GCF_000695815.1 Acanthisitta chloris | reverse complement strand
CATGCTGAAGAAAACACCTTTTTTAGTTAGAGAAGAAAGTATTCCAAACTTCATGTAGAATCAAGACAGAGCAACCAGTTAGTTAAATTATCTGCATCAATCTGATGCTCAGGTTGAATTCACATATTTTAGCATACAGGATTTTCTACATTAACTGATCACGCTGTTTCCAAGTAACTATCCATAAAAAAAGGGACAAATCATCCAAAATTAAGTAGCTGTGTAATACAGAAACTACAGCAAAACATCTTTTAAAAGGTCAAACAGAGATGAGGAAGTGCCTCATTTGGGAAGTGATGGTCAAAGTGCACTGAACAATTGTGAAAAATTCTCAGCTGCTGCCTATAAACACAACTATGGGGACAGCAGGCCTGGTGACTCCTTGTTAGTGCTATACAGCATTCAGAAAACAAAAAATGGATCAACACATTTGCTCACTAAATAGTTATTTACTACCTTCGAATACACAGGTCTTTGCTACTTTGACAGCAGAGTGTGGGTGTGTTGTTTTCCATAGAAGACAGCGAAGCTGCTTTGCTCAGGATTGTCAATAGGCAGAGAATATTCTGCCACGTGTATTTCAAGGTTGGGTTGAATGTTTTGGGGGCTTTTCCCCTCATGCATTATGTATTAATTCTGTTCCATCAGTCAGCAGATGTGTTTGATTCTAGGTATCAATTCGGGTCTCTGTATTAGCTCGGGATTATTTTATTAAGACTTTTTCTTCCATGTGAAAATTGTGTGGGTGTCTGAGACCACTTGATCTTCAATTCAGTGTGAATGTTTATGCTCCCTGTCTCTTTGAAAGGCTACTGTAGATTCAGGTTTTAAAGGCCTGGATAAAAGCTTTAATTATCTTATCAATCCATCATCAATGGTCTGGTTTAGCAGGATGTACAATAAGCTGCATTTTTTTCTGGAATTATTGAGGCATCTTTTTTTTTTTCCCCCTTATAAGACCATATGGGCCATTACTTTTTTTATCTGAGGGGGAAAAAAAACCCCTTTTCTTAACACAAGGCTGCATTTGAATGCAAATACATTTTGAGATGCTCTCATGGGACTGATGTTTTTTCCAAGAAACACTCAGTACCTGCAAGAGCTTGTATGCACAGATAACATTTTCTTGTTATGCTGAAATGAGGCTATAAGGGGGCAAACATGTGTTGGCTGTGAAGAGTAGCTCACGCTTATATTTAGTCTATTTTACACACAAGTTTTATCTAGGCAGATCCTGAAGAAATACTCCCCAGTCTAGAAAACAAGCATGCTCTCTGTTTTAAGGGAGAATAACTCCAGGTTTTGTAAATTCCAAAGTCCCACTTCAAGCCTTCCTCTCCTTTTGCAAAATGGGTTTCTCCCTCTTCAAAACCAATTTATGTTAGCAAAACCCAAGGCCCTGGCACAATCCTGAAAAACATCACTTTCCTTCTTCATGGTTTTTTTCTCCTTTGGCTGGAGGTTGTATTTTTTTAAAAACTTTGGCATTTGGTGCTTTACCAATCTATCTGAGGTTCTCTGTTGTTCTCTGCCAAAACCCCCATGATATCCTTCTTTATAGCCTGGTGAATTAACACATGCTGTATATTACCTTCTGCAGGCTTCCATGGGAAATGAGGATTCATACATTCTTGGAAGACACAAAGTTTTCTGTAATTTCATATAGTTGTATATATACACACATGAATGCCTGTTCTGATTGTTATGCTGTGGGATTACTGAAACAGCACATCCCCAATCAAGTTCATTTATCAAGCCTGGAATAAAAGAGTTAGTGGAGAAGCTAGTTCTCTATCAACTATTCTGCATTAGCAGGAGGATGTTTGTTTCTCTGAAATTTTTAGGTAGGACATAAAACGATAGCTTCACTTTTTGGGCCAACAGAACAGCTTCACAATTTTGTTTCTTCTTTTTGTTGTTGCAGTGTTTGTTCTTGAGAGGAAAAGCATTAGTGCTGTGAAACTGTTTGACATATCAAAACATGTGACCTGCTTGTGTTCTTTATGCTTGATATTTGATTTATTTGCAGAGCCCACCACATGTTGCAAACGCAGCTTTCCAATATCTGTGTTGATAATCTTCACTTAAGGAACAGAGCCCAGAATTCTGTGTTATGAAAAGTTTTCTGTGCTCTTTCATTTTTCTTTGTAAAATCAAAAGCGTTTTTCAGTCCCCTCCTGTTTTGGAGCCAACTCTTTTCAGGCTTTCTGCAAGCTCAGCAAACCTTCTGCTTGCTATTTCAAGTGGACTGGTTAGACATGCAACAAGTTCCAGATCTCAGACCTCTGTACACAGCAAAGCTGCTCCCCCTTTCTCACTGCAGATACCATGACATGCTAGACTCATCCACACTCACAGTCCTCACTCAAGCACTTAGACTTGTCAACTGTTTCCAGATTTTTAATTCTTTTTTTTAAAATCCTGGTTCCAGCTGTAAAGTAGGTCATTCAGAGTTAGAATAAGATTAAGTTTTTCAGATCTGATTCCCAAAATATGTCACTTAGTATCAACTGAAACCATTTTGAGCACTTCCAAATGCTAAAACTATGCAGACTGGTCAAATATTTGATTTAAAAATATTTTATTTTCTTTTTTCAATCATACTTCTAACAAGATAACTATGTTTAAGTAAATGTTGAATCTAGAAGTAAGCCTGAATTGGTGGCAAATTTCTTTATAATTTCATATTGTCAAGAAAAAGAAAAAGCAGGTTTTGGATGTTTGATGTGTTTAAAAAAGAAAATGGCCCAAAACCCAAAGAAAACACACACCAGCAAATATTCAGTGAAAAAGGAAACCCAACAATCTTCAGCACAGCTCTGCTGCCAGTTCTGGTGCTGGAGACTGTAGACTTGTCTCTCCCCTTTCCCTAAAACACTGGGATCACTCCTGATCCTGTTCTCTTGGTCAAGAATTGGACACATTAGACATATGAAAATGTATACAAGGGTAAATATAATGCAGTATTACATGCAAGATGTGAGTATCTGGGTAATGAGCACATGGGAATATCTATGCAGCTGCACCTCATTTCCAGGTTGCTGTCTTTATTAACTGCACACAAATACACCAGCTCCAGATGTTGTCAAACTGGCCTGTCTCTTGAGTGGAAGGCAGAGATATGAATATGATATAATTTCTAGAGGTTATGTAATCTCTTGATTTGAGAGCTGAAAATCTGTGCCAGTATCTGTAAGAGGATCTCGCCATGAAAAGGGAAAGGAATATGTTTATGAATAGGCATATTTACAGTTACATTTCTAATTAGCCACCTTGGAGAAAGAGATATGAAACTCAGGGGAAGGGCAAAACTCTTCTGAAATTAGCTCCGTGAGACAATTTTGAATAGTCTTCTGGGATTTGCTTATAGTGTATTCATTTATCCTAACAATAATTTATTGGATGGATTTAATATTTCTAAGTGCAATGGGACTTTGGGTTTTATAATGATGAAATAGATCATATCATTTTTCTAGCCAAAGAAAGGGGAAGAAGCTGAATGTAAATCTCTTCCTCTTCTTGAACATTAAAGTATGGCTGGAAAACAATAACTACAAAAGAAGTATTTTGTTGATTCTCATGCTTTTCATAGGAGTTTAACAGTTAGAGTGGTACTTCTGGAAATATCCTAACCTTTTGGGATGAGAGGGTAAATGGTGCTTAGAATAAGGGATGTTTCAGTAATACAAGTATCCAAAATTGTGCAGGCAGCACCCTGAACACCCATTCTTACTGAAAGTACCAACACAGCACCACCTTACCAAGAAATGAAAATAATTAAATGCTTCATGAAAGTAGAAAGAAAAATGGATTTGAGCAGATTCCAGGAGATGTGTAAATAATAACTATGATTACAGTGGCCTTCCTGCATAATTAAGGCCAAATGAAAAACATGCTTCAGCCATCTGTTCTGAGGATTTAACCCCTGAATGGGTAGGGTTGCAGCCCTGTCAATTCAGGCACCTATGATTGGTGAATGCCCTAAAAAGAGATATAATTAAAAAGATGCAAAGTGTGGCACTATGGTCTCTCCTAGCTCCCTCCTATTATGCATAGTTTCCTTCCCCCAGGACAGAGTCTGGCACAGAGACTCTGAATGCCTCACAGTATGTTCTGCAGGAATACAGCTAATTACTTGGACATGAGTAGCCTCATTTTTGAGGCTGAGCAGGGAACACTTCTGAGTCCACATGCACTATTACTACTGTGCCTGTTCCTGTGAGACCGGAAGCTGAGGTGAGTGTTGGCAAAAGATTACTATTCTGCTTCTTTGCATATAAACAGCTTAAGCCTCTTAATTCCTAAATTAATTCCAGAAAAAAAATTCTAGCTGCCCCATTTCTGCTCAAGGCAAAATTGCCCAGCACTCAGCACTGCTGAGTAGCTTAATAATAACTGTAAATTAATACCTTAGATAAGACATTACCTTATCTAGCTTCCAGTTTCTAGGGGTGTTCAGAGTAAAGCTATTATCACACAGAAGAGTGAGAAATGAGTGACATCTTGCATGCATTCTGCCAATACTTAGATGTTTCAAAGCTTTAGATTGGGCATGGTGGATGGGGATGTCAGCTCTCTCATCAGAACTGGAGTATGCTTGTTTTCTCTAATAAACACAAAGTACTAAGTAGTGTTTTTGACCTAAGTCTGAAATCTAATTGCCCTGGTGAGTTCAGAAACCACCAGGATCTCACTGAGCTCTCGAAGTTCACCTGTGCACCTGGTCACATGGACTGTGATTGTCTCACCTGCTAAACAGGGACTGTAATGCTTAGACATATGTGGTGAGAAGGATGGTCATTTCATATCTACATGTGTTGAATTTAAAAGTAGGTGCTCACAGACAAACAACACAATGGGAAGCTACTGATAAAACCGTATTAAAATGAATAAGCCCAATTCACTTCTTATACAGATTAAAATATAAAAAACCAGTTTTGAAGTCCAGTGTCTATTATTTGACATTAAAATGTGGTAGGGCACATAACCACAAGGAAACTGAATCATTATCATTGACCAGCTTTCAAACTGATCCAAAAGTGTGACAGAATTGATTCACTATTTTCTTTGCAAAAGCATAAAATATTATAGCTGGTCACAGGTTTCCCCCCTCAGGGACCAGAATGCCATCCTCAGTCTTTATGGAATAACACTGAGCTTGGAGAAAAGCTTACAGCTTCAATAGGTTTTTACAACATCCCAGGAGTGTACAATATTCACGCTTTAAAGAACTTGTCACAGTTCTCCTTTTACTTATGTAAACAGAAAAAAAATGTTTAAACTGCAGGCACAAACTCTGTTGTACTCAGATCCCAACAGAGGATTTATTTTTATTGTTTCTTTAATTTTTTCCCCCTACATAAAAGCTGTCTACATGTAGGTGACAGGAAATGTTCCCTATCTCTTCAAAAACATGAGAGGAGAATTTCAAAGATAGCAGTAACTATGAAGTTTTACTTACTTTGGCCTGTCAAACTGTGTGTGCCTCTGATTTAGCTGAAAATGAAGAAGTCTGAGGCAGACTGCAGTTTCCTCCATTAAAGAGTCCTCATTCTGTTTTTCATGAGGAAATAGAAGAAGGTCACGATACCCCAAAGTATACTCATCTGGATCAAAGCCCAGTTGTTTCTGAGCCTCAGGAACTGTGTCTTGCAGTTGACCAGCCTTCAAAGTGCCAAGGTTTTCTCCTTCATCTCATGGCTTTTTATTAGAGTAAATACTAGAATTAATGATGATTAATAATTATCAGAATAAATGATGGTTCCTATACTGTGTAATGACCAGGCCCTGAGCTAACAAACATTAACTCTATGAAATACAATTTTACTTAAATCAGTTTTGCTAAGGGAGCATTTAGTGACCTGGTGGACTTGTAAACCCTAGAAACATTCTTTTAGTCTGAGGTAATACAGTTTCTTTGCAATGAATAAGTTGAAAGTCCCATAGTGACAGAGATGTAAATTATGAGCATGAGAAAACACTCAAGAGAATCACAAATGAAAGCGCATACAGACAAAAAAGCAATGACCGTTAAACCACAAGAGCTTGGGTTTCAGGGAAAAAATGTCCATGTCAGTGCTGGAGAAGAGATGGAAACCCCAGCAGGTGGACAGAGGAAGAAGAAATTAACTTAGCCAAATCTAGTTATGTGGGAAGCTAGGGTACTTCCCTCAGATGTTTATCCTCCTGAAAAAAAAAAATAACCAAACCAACTAAAAATCAAAAGCAAACCAGCTCTGAAACTTCTAGAGTTTCTTCCATCCTGAGAGAACATAGTAGGTGTTTCACTGCTGAGGACAACTCACATTTGCAGGCAAGAGAAATGGAAGGAAAACACCACGTTGTTGCATTTACCTTATTTGATGCTCTCCAGGAAAGCTGAAGTTTTTTGTTATTTCCATCACAGCAGTAGAGAAAGACAGTGTCATGAATTTAGTCATCCATATACATGCATGTATGTGTGCACACACGTTCATCTCTCCCAACACAGTCAAACTGGAAACGGTTATTTCAGCCAGGAATGAAATGTTGCAAAAACTCTCTTAGGTGGACAAGTTTACAGTTTAATTTCCCATAAGCCTAGTAAAAGAACTGAGAGAGAAAGTACAAAACAGACAAAAGAAAACTGAAATGGAATAAACCAGTTGATCTGGCTCTTTTCAGCAGCACCCAGACTGATGAGAAAATCACTTAGTGATTGACAGCTTAACAGATCTGAACCTCTCTAACATTACACCTGGATTAAATGCCAGTGCTGACATAGTAGTAATCATAATAGTGATGCTGCAACTCAGGGAATGCAATATTACTTCCAAATTGTAAGAAACTGTATTTATACCCAGTGTGAAGATAAGTCTGTGCCACTGGAATTGATATTTGTGCCTGTGTTTACCTATTTGTATGAACAATTTGGTTTTAATGTTTGTGAAATTACAGTATCTCTTCTCCATCTTGGAGGTATTTGGAAGAAAACAACAGATATAAATCCATACTGTGCTTCAGTATACCTGTGTTCTGCTTTCAACAGACTGCACTCCACACCAGCTGCTTCGAGCTGTCACAGCTTATTTCATAAAGCTGCTGCTCTCCTGTGTTAGAATGTAAGCAACCAGCCCCTAGGCAGCCCAAGAACAAGATCACCCACCCATCAAAATCCTGTACAGAAATCACAGCTGGATGTAAAATCTTATGGCCCCCTGTCCCAGCGAGCTGCCCATTTTGTGCTGAGTGAGGGAGTGGAAAAAAGCATGTGTTTCTCAGACATATTTCCCCTAGGAGTTAGGCTGAGCAGATCCCACATATTTCCCATAAGGTACTGAAGAGCCCTCATGTAGATAAGAGCTTTGAGTGGTTTGCTGGAGGGGTAGGATCTTACAAGCCTGAGTGTAGGAAGGCATCATACCCCATTCCTATCTCCCTGGTCTTCCCCAGTCATCCAGATTTTCCCTTTTTAATGTGTCTAAAGCAGCATGCTAAACTGGATTCACGGGGTGTATCTTCAGGGGGTAACATATGAAGACCAAAAGCTGAAGGAGAACAGGGAATCCTCTAAACCTCCCTTCCAACCAAAGAACCTCCTCCAGGCCCACCAACAGCAGCAGCCTTCGCAAAAACACAAGCCCAGAACTAAACAATGACCACAATTATTTTTTGTGCTTGAAAAAACAATTAGATAAGTGATACTTCTAGGAAAGTAAACTTCTTCTATAAATGCTTGCTACAGACCTAAACACTTTCTGAAACACAGCGGCTTGCAGCTGGAGAAAGAGAATGCCACAACGTTTATGTGTAATCATTAAGAATTATGTTAAACAGTTTGATGGGGAGAAAGTGCAGTTTTCTTGAAGAAAAATTTCTAAAGAAAGAACTCACAGCTTTTGGAAACAAGACCCAGTGTACCAGATGTCTCTGATAAGACCAAGTAATTTCAGAAGTTTCTTACTATTGCTACAACTTGTTCAGCTTTATGGGATCAGCAAAAGTCAGTGTTTTTGCTCAGACAACTTTCACATGGCCATTTGTATCTCCATTACAAGCCTGATCATGAATCCACTGAAATAGAAAAAAATCCCAACAAACCTCTCCTCATTTTCCAGTGGGACTGAGTTGGATAGAACATTTTATGGAACTGGAATAAATAGCCAAGAAAAAAAAGCAAAGGATTATTGAGGATTTCTTAGGAGCAAACATGCTATAACATCAACTACTTCAAGTTCTTGTGTCCCTCTGATGTTATCACCCAGCCCAGTCCTTGGAGTGATGCTATCAGATTCCCTTTTAGCTTCATTTCCCTTGCAAGGGACAGAGGAAAGAGGACAGAGACAACAACAGAGAGTAAATAACAATAAAGGATGATTCTAGTAAATATATTTGTTTCCTGTCAATCTGAATGCAAACTGAAGCAAGGCGATAAGAACTACTGCTCCTGACTCTCTCTGGAGCCCTTGCCTCCAGTTGAGGCAGACAGAGGGAAATAGCCTCCTTGGGTACAGACAGGACAACTGACAGTTGCTTCCTCTTATGATGCACTTCATTGAAAACAGAAGTTATTTTCTTTTAAAAAGCACATTGCCCTACATTTCTCTTCTGACATAGGAGCTTCCTGCTCAGCCATGAGGTTTGTCACACTTCACTTTTCCCAGCTTGGTAGCTACAGCCAAAGACCCAAGTCAACAGAGCTTTAAGGCAGGCTGATTTCAGATCCTACAGATCCTGTTAGTGAATCCTATAAAGAACCAGAGAAATCTTCCTTTGACTGAGCCCATTTGCTGGCTGAGCACATCATATTCATTTTCTCTCAGTAGGAAGTGTCACACTGTTCTCTGGAAAAAACCTAGGACAGATAGACATTTAGATAAATGTATCATCCCTACACCTTTAAAATGGTTTAGTCCTTGGATTGCTTAGCCACTACTGTCCTTTGCAGGGAGTGGAGGGTTGGAGGCTGGAAAGGAAAACAACAAAAAAAAAGAAAAACAAAAGAAAACCTTGGGAAAAAAAGTTCCTTTGAAAAGAAAAATTATTCAAGAAAGGATGTTACTCCTTATTTAGCACAGAGCAGAATCTGACATGTAGAACATCAGCTATTAAAACAGTCAAATAAAGTATAGTTTGATCAAGGCAAAAGTAAAGATGAGTTATGTACCTAGTTCAAATACATGGTCATATTACAAGGCATATTCTTTAAAAGGAAAAGACTGTCAGGCTATGATGGATAGATGAGCTGCATGAGATTTTTCTGTCACCAAAATGTAGCAGTGAAATAGTTAACCAGTCTGGCTTTTACATTGTCATGAGGAGACTTCATTGCTAGCATCCCACTGAGATGAATGAAGGCAGCTTATGTCTAGTGTTATTGTTTCCATGTGTTTGGCTCCAGACTCAAGCCAGCATTCCCTTCAGTTTATACTTGAAAGGTTATCTTCACAACCAGAAAAGACAGAAACTTTTTATAAATATATATATGTGTAAAGAGAAGGGCAAATACAGGTTACCTCCACTTATCCAGTTCCAGCTTTCCTGAATTAATGTTTTGATAATTTTAACAAAAAGAATTTTGTTTACAGAAGCTTCTGATTATCTGAGTGGCAGAGATGTCCCTTACAGCACATTTGCTCTGTTTTAAATATATGGGGAAATCTGATCAATACTAACAGAATTTTATCTTGTAGTTGATAGTTTTTAGTTTTTTAGGTTTGGCAATGAAGTACTAGCTAATAAAGAACATAGCAAAGTATGCAACAAGGAATTGCAAATGGAAGAAACAAAGTCTGAGTGAAATTTTGAAAGGGAAAGGCAAACAATCTGAATTTTAGTAAATGAAAATATACTGCTTGTAACAATAGTGCTCCAGAAGGAAAATGTCTGTAAAGACTGGAAGTATTTCACTTGGCTTGAGTTTCACCATGTCACTTTCTCTAAAGCCTGGGGTTTTTTTTCACTTTCTCCATCAGTAATCTAACACTGAAGTTTCTGCACAGAAGAGTACCCATAATTGTACATTACCTGTGCTTCCCTGGAGACAAGAAGGAATCAGAAACAGCTTATGCAGATTGGTATTTTTACCCTACCTTGAAAATGATCCTTCTTCCCTCAATGACAGGATTCAGATAAAGCATAATTATTAAAGTATTTCTCTTTGGGAACACTAGAGGTGTTTCCAGCAATATCTATTTTTGGGTTTTTTGCTGAATCCAGAATTCTTCTGATACAGAGTCTCATAGATATGCCCTAGCTATTACACTGTGTGGTTCTTATTTTCTGCAGTACCAGTTAATAGCTCAGGATTTTTCCTCTTTAGAACATGAGATTTTTATTTTATTTTAAAACTGATCTATGAGGATATCATTCCACAGAGTATTTTATTAGACATCTGGCAACCTTGACAAGGGTGATGTAGTGCCTAACTTCGAGGCACTCTGCCTTCTCTTAAGGTAGTAAGAGCCTTGTACAGAGCCATCCAAGCCATATTCAAGTGGACTCAATTCCAGCCTAGTCCTGAGCCCACAGTTTCTTGCCAACAAGAGGCCTCTGAGAGCTTAGCACTGCCATGTGGAAACACAGGTTTAGGTGGAATTCAGGATGTCTGAATATGGTCCTTGGGAGGTCGGAGGATCAGACCCACAAAAGTGGGTCTGCAGACAGGGAAGCAGACCTATAAACCAATTGGAACTGGGAAAAGAGGTTATGCTTTAGGCTTCATCATTTTCAGGAACAGATCCAGAACAGGATTTTAATACTTCTATTCTGTGGGAGGTCCTTCTTTAGGCACCTTAGTCCAAAGCTGAAGACAAGATATCATTATTCATGTACCCAACAGCAAAAGCATAAATTCCTTGAGGGGTTCTATAGCCCTCCCCAAAATTAATTACTCAGAAAAGTTAGGAATAGGTAGATAATTTGAGAATTATGACTCTTCTGTAGACACCAAATGTTCCTAGAAGAAGGAATAAATCTCTTAAATATATAATATACAATAAAATATAAAACCCTGGCTATTCGTTATGGTGGGGTGTATTTTTTCCCCTGTAAAATTCTCTTTTTTATGGATTTCTAGTTTCCACAAGAGAATTTGTTCAACAGCCAGAGACAAGGTAAATTTTCAAATGTACAAATGTTCGAATAAACTTTTACTAAAGGAATCCTTTGGTCACCTCAGTATTGAAAGCAGCAAGCTCATTGCTCATTCAGCCCAAAGTGACATAAGTGCTACACTGATCTACACTGCAGTGTAAGAACCTGTCATACAAAGAGCTGTTCCTCTATTCTTATTCTCATGGGATTTTGCTAGCACTAACCAATGTAGCTACTCAGGTCCATTAGCAATGCTCATCCTCTGGTGCTAGTATGACAGACTTTAAAAATAGCTGTTCAGTAAAACTCAAAGCTGTGCATGACTCGTACCCAAAACTTCACCAATTTGTCATTACAGTTAAAAAATGACATTTGCTGAAGTATGAAAGGTCTTGCAGAAAGCCTGCAAGGTCTGAGCAGTGGATGTAGACGAGGTGTTCCAGAGAAGATAAGCCAAAAGCTATGGGGACAGGGTGACTTGGAAAGGTCTGTCCTTTCAGTTGTTGTTATGGCAGCATATTGCTTCAGCTACCTTAATTGCCTCTTAATGAAGGCTTATTTTGATGGGGGAAGCAGGAGTGAACATGATTGTTGATTATTTTTTTTAAGAGATACTGGAAGAACAGGCTACATTCAAATTTCTATCATTACTTAATGACAACAGAACAGAAGAAATGAGGTTAAAGCAACAACAGAGAAAAATTAGCCTACATGGAGAACTCATTTTTAGACTTACACTGAGATAGATATTGTCACAGCAAGTTGTGTAAACATATTCATTAACAATATAGAGGTTTAGACTAGATACATTACCAATGAACATGTTCCCAGGATAACAAGTTTGAAATGCAGGCTGGACAAAATTCCCTCCTTCTTTCAGCTAGGTCTCTATCCATTCTTCTTCATGCCCATCATCCTCCTGCCCTTGAACAACCCAAGAATAACTACAAAAATTCTTTGGGCTATTTTATGACCCAGCTTTCACTCTTTTGTTTCCATGACCATCCCTTCTCAATCCTCTGGCACTACAAACTGTGTCTCTTGACTGCAGAAATGTAATAGGAACCAAATTTTGATCTTGGTTGCATCTTTTCAGCTCCAACCTAATAAATAGCATTATGTGAATGAAATGGTGATTTCACAGCTGAGGTTATGTGTGAAGGGAATCGTTCAGTCCCTCTCATGTTCTTAGGGCTCAGGTTCTTTATGGCTACATACCAAACAATATTATGCTTCCAACAGAACAGAGAAGGCAGTAATCTCCTCTGGGATGTGGGGTTGGAGCTCTTTTGGCTGCTGGGTGGGGAATGCAGTGGCTTAGCAGCACCAAGCCAGTGCAGCAACAGTTTCAGCCTCAGGAGTTCCATGAATATCAACAAATTTACCCCTTCAGCTCCCAAATTTGAGAGGATCTGTTTCAGCAGAAACAATCTCACAAGAACACAAGAATGAAAATAATATCTAGAGGGAAGAGAAGGGACTATGAGCAGGTAACACTGCCTGAATATGAGCCTTTTGATTGTATTTGTGTCTCATATTGGCATTGAATACTGTAATTATTTTGACCATGCACATGGTTCACACCTGAGAGGTGAGGCACAGTCACTGAAACCAAGAGAATTAAGATGCTCTTTAGCATTACCTCCTAAAAGACATCCACAGCTTTAAAGAAAACTAACAAAAGGCAGAAAATTGGGTCCCTCAGCCTCAGTGGAGTGAGGAAGGGTGGACTGCCCAGGGTGTTTTACCAAGACACAGGCTTTCCTTGGGCTTGGGACAACTGGAAAGACAGAATTTGTTCCATCTTGAGGTATTAGTTAGGCAGGATAAACCAACAAAACATCGTTTCCATCGTGCTAGCGCTGCATAGAAAACAGTGAGGAAGGCTTATCCTTTCCTTTCTTCATCATTATGTTAAAGACATCAATTTAATAGCTGCAGGCAACACACAAGAAGGACAACCTCAAGCCATCGCTACAGACAGACACTCACCCCAGCCAACATGCTGCATTCATAAAGCTACCAGTGCAATTCCAGCCCAGGAAATGCTCCAGCCTAAGGAAAGGAGACCCCTTCCAACCTCCAGGGAGCAAGCAGGCAACAGAAAGGCTGTGTCACACCTACATGCAATGGTAGCTCTGCAAAAATGCCCAAAACCCAGTCCCAGATCCCCTTGAGCCTGGAAATTTTCTACAAGACAGCTACATCTGAATTTTCTTCCTTACCCATACAAATTTTAGGGTATTACACTTCATCTTTAAAGTCTCTTTCAGACACATCTCCATGCAAGAAGGCTTGCCCAGGGACCACACACACTTTTATCCCAACTGTACTACAGACATACCAGTTCTTATATTATGAATGAACACACATATGGCACCTCATTTTTTAGGTCTTCTTATTTCTTATGAAGAGTTTGAGCAGTTGTCATAAAAGCCTAGGCTTCTTCCTCCTGGAAAGGCAAATTTAATTTGTGGCTGCTTCACTTCAATTTGAAGCACAAAGACAGGATCTTGTTGACAGCTGGGAAGAAATACTTAAGGACTTAATTACCTTCCCCTTCTCTGACCAAATGACTACTTAAAAACAGCTGCAATGGAGGCAGTCCTGTGATAGTATTCTGCTTTGAAGAGTCTTCTGGTCAAGCAAAATTAGGTAAACTAATAAAGACAAAACAGCCAACAAGCTGGGAAATCAGAAAATAGAAATAGATGGTGCTTCTTCTTCTTTCCATTGAGCTCCTGATTTGGAATCTGTAGTGAAATTACAGTATTTCCAGAAAGAAAAAAAAGCTTATTTAGGTACAATTTAAGATGTCTTGTTTACTGTTTGGGATTTATGAATATTTACATCCAGTATTCCTGGACAAATCACAGCTATGAAGAGCAGTGTTCCTGACATGAAGGATTCAGGCAGGCAATGTGTGTGGGGTGTCCCTGTGGACTGAAGTCCCTGTGTATATGCTTCATGGAGAAAGCATGTGTGGTTTGGTGTGCAAAATTCTGGCTAAAAACACAGGTGTGCCTACCTGACAGGGACTATGCACCTGGGTTACTCCAATTTTCCTTTCTTGCTGCAGGCAGTCAGGGCAGGTGGCAATACTGTTGGCATCTTTTGTATTTCATGTGCTTTGAGAAAGAAACAAGAGGGAGCCAAGCAATTGGCAGGACCTGTCCCTTCTCACTGTCCATTCTCTCCATGAAAGTCCTTGATGGTTCTGGGGAGAAGGGGGAGATAAACCTTCAGGGACCAAAGAGGAGCTTGATCCCATAAGACTGTGGAGCAGGGCAAAGAGCAATGGTGACTATGTATGTTATGCATATGGTGAGGCAGGAAGAACTTCCCTAGAGGCATGTATTTTCATTAGAAAAATCTTGCATGGTCATTAAGAAAAGGTCAAGCTTAAAGCCTGTAATGTCATTAATTTAACAGATAGGCTAAACACTGAAAGAAAAGAGCTTTGGGAGGAAGGAAAGGACACACTGTGTCCCTCAAGCTGCGCATGTAAACTCTTAACAAGAAACTAGTTTGAACCAGAATGTTTCCTTTTGTTACAATTCAGTCCCATTTTTTTTTAAAAGCCTTTTGCCCTTACAAGGAAAACAGCATGAGAGAGGGGTTTGTGACTGCCTGATTAATTTTCTACACTGTTTTGGAAGAAAAATAATTAAATCTGTAATTCCATTATTTATATGGAGAAAAACTGTACGGAGTGTTGACAACTGAAGGAATCATCTTCTGTTAAAATAATTGGAGATTTTTTTCTTCCTGTAGGCTGAACTCAAAGAAACCCATTAGTGTGACTTGTTCAAAATGGAGCAGTTAAGGAAGAAAGGTAAAATGGTAGTATTTGGGCCCTTCCTTGTTTTGGGCCACTGGAGGTAAGTTCTGAGTGAGGCTGGCTGCTTTGAAGTGGCTGGACTCAGCCCCCGCCTGCCTTCACCACACTGGCTGCACGAGGGTGTGGTGTGGAAGGAGAAAGAGGAATTCTCCCTGACCCAGGGATGGGCTTGCTGAAGACCAAGACAGCTTGACGCTGGGCAGTGACAGAAATCTTCTATAATGCACAGTAACATCTGGCCCATGTCATCTTTTTCTGGTTCAGCTGATGCCTTTTATCATGGGAAAATACTAAAAACAGATCCAAAGCCTCCATAATTGAGGCTGTAGCAGTTGTTTCTTTTTTTATTACTATTTGAGAAAACCTTTATAGCTCCCTTTAGATTTTTCAGCTCATGGATTATAAATCTGCGCTTCAAAGTAGAGGAATGCAGCTTTTTGGTGCTGGGAGCTGTCACATCTCCTGTAGGAACGTAGACAGCCTGACTGCTCCAAGCTATATAATTGCAACAGCCAAAGAAAGAATTTGCTTCTTTTTCCTTTCTAGGTCACACGATATGACGAGATGGACAAGCTGTCTTTATATTGTCCCATAAAAACGTATTTCCATGCTATCCTTTCTAGCAAATCCCATTTCTATTGAATGAACAGAGCAAGGGTAGGAGCAGCTCAGACCTTGCCTTGATCGCTTTCTTTCCCATGGAGTACTTCACATGTTTCCTCCAGAACTCTTGTAGATGTTACATGTGCTTACAACCACCTTCTCCACGCCACTTGGAAGGCCAGGTTAAGTGAGAAGAGTGTGACCTTGGTATCTAATAATCACAGGGAGCAAGGAAGAGAGTGGTTACATGGGTATTTTGAGGGTAGACCACCATATCTTTCCTAAAAGGAGAGATCATCTTGCCAGAGACTCCCAGCACATCCCCCCTGCAGCTGGCAAGGGGCTGCAGTGGTGGGAATGCCTCAAGCACTGCAGGCACTGATGGGAGTGGCTGCAGCTTCCTGCAAGCTGGCAGTGTATGCCCCTTCCAAGGGGCAGATTAACCAGTAGCTCTAGGGACCAAAGGAGCTCGTGGGTATGGAGGTCAAATGAAGGGTGCCAGAGGACCGCTGTGGGACATAAAGTCCTCTTCCAGGGTTTCTTGGTTTTGCCTGCTTTCATCTCCGGGGGCAGAGTGCCCTGCCTGTGTTTTTATAGCATGCAATAACAGATGCTTTTTAATGAGTGCATGGACAGACAGCCTATTGTCTGGGTTTGTACCTCAGAACTGCATGGTGGGAAGGGCTATTGGCACTTGCCTTTGTTTAGTCTGTTTCTAAGGATGTATGGTCCTTCAAAGGATGGGGGCCTTTCTGTCTTTCAGGTGTTTCTATGGGCCAAGCCAGAACACAGCCTGTTTGTGCTATGTTTGGTTTTTTCAGGCCAACTCATGCCGTGGCCTGGGAAGCACCTCTACATGCACTTAATTGAATGGACTCTGAGGGTATCCAAATGGCCCTGATAAACAAGGGTGGCCTATCTGAAAATATTTTCTGGTTGCGAACATTGCAATGTAGGCTGAGACTAGTTAGAAAGCCTGGCTTGTGTGTACATATTTTCCCTTCTTTTAGTGTCCCAGTGGGGAAGAGAGTCCCTGAAGGCTATGAAGCATGGACTGGCTTTCAGAGCTTACTCCTTGCCAGCAGCCTCTCTGTGTGAGGCCAATAAAATTTGTTTGCACTTGACAACAATAGAGTATTTTTGCGCTTCACAGTGTGTCTCCTCAGGACTAACTGCTGCTTGGGAAGGCCCTTAGGTCTATCCCTCCCCTTTATCCCATACAGTATGAAGACACCACCCTTTCATGCCCTATCTCTAGAACATGGTTACTGCAATTAACATTGGGGTGGGCTTACAGACTGGGTGGAGACGAGTTGCTTCCGAGCACAGACCTAGGAGGGGTCAAAGGAGGGATAAAAGCTGGGGAAGTGGAAATTGTCTCTGAAGTTAAATAACTCATGGGTGAAGGGCGTTTTTTGAAGAGGCATTGAGAAGCTGTAGGAGTGGGAGGCAGCCAGCTGTTCTTCCTGCAGGCCTAGAGGCAGATGTAATCTGCTCTTGTTCACCCCTTTTCCCACTCAGCCTCTTAGCAATGGTGATGGGTCAAAGCAAGAAGGTCAATCACTTACAGGGGAGCAAGGGCATAGGAGAACTTTGACAGGGATGTGAAGGCTAACTTAGAGTGCAGCTACACCCATGTTCCATCTCTCCCAATAAATGATGATTGGAAATGTGGTTTTTTTGAGTAGTGGAGTGGAAATATGACATGTCCTCCTGCAGCATGAGTATTTCTCTCCTACTCCCCTCCCTGCTAGAGATTTTTCAAGAATGGGCAAGCAGAGGACATGTGTTTTCAGTTTTGACAGTGTCTGTCTTTGAAACACACTAGTTTCAAAGACATATGTGGGACATGAGCATGTGACTAGTGTGCATTGCAGCATGGATTTGGACCATGGTGATCAAGGAGGCACTTGAGCTTTGGGTTAGAAAGTAGTGCTCTGTTCTGCAGGGCTGGAGCTCACTTTGGCACTGGGCCATGCAGAAGTCTTTTATTTTTTGAAATGGTCAGTTCAAGGTTGACCACCTCACATCTGGAGGGCACTGTGGTCCCAGGAGCAGTGCTAACCCCGAGTGCCCAGGAGGCTGAATCTGTCCCATTTTTCAGTCCACCAAAGGGTGTTTCTCCAGTCCAGTGTAACACTGAGAGGGGTCAGGCACTAAGCATTGCAAAAGCTTTTTCTTTCTCTCTCTGTGGCCATCAGGGAAGCTTTTGGATTCTTCTTTCTTTCCAGCCTTATGAGATAAGTGTGGATGCTAAAAAAGTCAGGATAGTTTGGAAAGTAGGTCGGGGGTGTGCATGGGACTGATAGCCTACAGCAAATACAAAGGGCCAGAGCCTTTCTAAAGAGAGCTGTAACAAGCTGCAGACAGATGTTTTTCCTAGGGCGACCCAAATACTATGCAGAAGGGTCTGGCTTGTGGCAGTCTAAGCTGCCCTAGGAATTTGTGAGAAAGGCTCCTTCACCAAGATGTGACACCCTTGCTGGCATAGAAATCCATGAGGCAACTGAGTAGACTCCACCATGAGGGGAAGACAAGCCTTACACTGCTCGGATTGCTAACCAGACAGTTTGCTGACTGTAGCTCTTCTTTCACTCACAGTGTCTTTGAAACCTCACACCGACGCCTTTTGCTGTGCTGAGCATGTCAGCTCCAAAGCCCCTACAAAATAAAATGCTGGTCCCGAGAAGGATAGTTATTACAGGTCTTACGATCCAGAAAAAGTTTTCTATTAACTCAGATCTACATTTCTTAAATTATTTTGAAAGAAAATGACAGCAGCTCTATTTCAAAAACAGAGAGTGTTATGTTTAATACAGTTGTCTGAAATACTGCACAGTATACTTTACTACTGTGCAATAAAAAATAAATAATGTGAATAGTTATATCTTCCTCAAGCTTAGCAGCTGAATCTTTTTTTTTTTTTTTAAATCCTAAGAGCTTGTTTTGTCCAGTTCTTGTATGGGACAATTAAATTTAATGATCTACACTTCAAAAAATGACCTGTGATTCTGAGAATTTTAATGTAATGGTTTTCCTACTTGAAATATGTCTGCAGTGCTTTATGGTTAAAAATGATCATGTTTGGTGGTTCTTGAAAGTCCAAATGGAAACACCTCAAGGAGACAGAGACAGCTTTTCCCATATAAAGGGCTGACATACCATGCTAAGGCAAAGCTATTCTTACAGGCAATTGCCTTTTGGCTCCAATATATATTACTAATTGCAAAAGATGCTTTGTTGAGTTTTCAAATAGGGGAACATAAATTTTGGAGAAGAAATTAGTATTTTAGTTCAAAGGCAACTAAGTTTCTGATGATGTTTCCTAATTTGTACAATAGCATGACATTACATTTCCATTGCAGCTGTTTCACTTCCGTACTATACAATTTGTATTGTCAGTTTGGTAAAAATGAGAAGCTTTAATGAAGTTTTATGGGTAATTTATAATCTGTGGGGGGGTAAGATTTAAAATTGCTGACAACATAGCAAACGCGAAGTGGTGAAGGAGAAAAAGCAGCAGAAACTGTCTTGTGACTCGTGGTTTTCATTGCACAGACATATTTCTTTCAGGGTGCAGTTCACATACTTATTTAGTTTGAAAGGGATACAGAATACTTTTGGCTGCCTGGTACTGATAAATCAGCTTTTTTGGATGCTGACTGACTCCTTTGGAGCCTTGAAATATGTTTTCTTAGTTGAACAAGAGAATGAAAAGCAACCAGTCTGGCCATTATTTATGCCATTAGTTACATTTAAGTCAGAATTTACCACACCACAGTTCTGTAGGTGAGGATGAGCTCTTGCTCCTGTTGCATGCAGGGGCCCCATGTACTGGCACTGAAGTCAGTTAGATGGGTCTCATAAAGAAAAAAAATGCAGAATTCAGTTTTCAACAGGGGGCAAAACTGAAGCATTGCTGTTTATTTCTGGCTGTCACAGCAAAAGCTGAATAAAGCACAGCAAGGTAAAATCAATTAGCACACGAAATATTATTGTGCTAGGGATTTAGTGTAATGCTCTCTGTATAAAAATCATGATTCATTCCATTCTTTAACGCACTTAAACAATGGGTGTTCCTTAACAAGGGACATCCTTATACATGCTATTTTATGCAGCTTGGTAAGTACAGGCAGCATTCACTCTTGACAGCTATAGATCAAATTACAAGCAAGCCACAGAGAATTATGTTTCTGCAGAGGGAACCCTTATCCCCTGCTGGGCTCCTGTGAAAGAGGTGGCCAAAAGCCAGCTAACTTTGCTCCCCAACTGCAAGGAGCCAAGCTGCATTATACTGCTGGCAGCACTCAGCATCACTGAGGAGGATTTCTGAGCAGAGTCCAAGTACAGCCACCACCCAGGGCTGCACGGTCTGGTCCACAGCTGGGGGAAGCTCATGATGCACCTCGTGGCTGGGGTGGTGGCCAGGAGAAGACATGGCCAGGGCAGCTGGAACCTCACCTCTTACAGCCTCCAGCACTGCTCCTGCAGAACATGTCAGTGTCACTGTGAATGCCACCAAATCCATGCCTGTCTGCTCACGACTGCACCCATGGGATGGGGGAACATTTGATGCAGGCACTACCTACAGTGTTGTCCTCACAGATACATCACATTGGCAGCACTGACCTGCTCAGGGTGCAAGACCCCAGGTGATTGCTTTCCTCTTCACCCCTGCCTGAGAGCATCTGGACTGATGAATCCTCATCTCACATTCATCCATAAAGAGGAAAAATTTCCTTCACATGGGTATAGATGTGCTCTCACTATGGTCTGTATAACTCATGGGGTAAAACTGGCAACCCAGTGATACAGTATACAGAGAAAATTTATAAATAAACCCTTTGTTGTGTACAAATGATGAGGAGATTTTAGTATTATAGAAGTCAATGAGGGTGGTGATGGGGATGCATTTATCAATTTCTATTCTGACATTGCAATTTACAATTACAGTTTTTCACCAAAACTGTTTTTCAAAGTTGTGGCTGATGTTCATTTGTGCTGTATGCCAATACTCATCTCCTGCAAGACATATGAGGTTTTATATATATTGCAAAAGTGGTATTTCTTTAAAGGCCTGATGGAACATCTCAAATTCAGGTAACAAGCTTAGTGAGGCTACCCTTTAAAAGATTCATGAGTGACCAGGGAGGATTTTTGCAGGTTTTGTTGTTGGCTTTTTTTCCCCCTTTCTTAACAAATTACTCAAGATGGCTGCAGCTCTATTAAAAATCCATTCTAATGACTGTTTAGGTAGAGTTCAGTGCCAACTTTCATTTTAGCATCAATTTAGCACCTCTCATTAATTTCTCACATTCTTCTGGGACTGAGGATTTCCATATTTGGTTTTACACTTGGATTATGTCAGAAAAGTTTGAACAAATTTTTTTCTGCTAAATGAATGTGAAAAAAAAATCTTCCATATGTTGTTATCGAAATCTTCTGTAGCTGTTTAAGTCAAAAATGGCAAGCCAGAAATCTTTATGTTGACTTATGATATAGCCTCTTCAAGAAAACACTCTTAGGTTGAATAAAATTGGTTAACTAGTTTTAAATCAACTTGTCATTATGCTGCACACTATGTAGACCTGTTTAATTTTTCCCTCTCCCTTTTTCTTAATTTAGTTTTTAAACCCTTGTTTAAAATGAGTTTGCCAGGGATTCATTTACTAAGAATATCTTTAACGACATCTCAGTTATGGATACATTTGTTAAGAGTCCCAGCTGTTAAGATCAATTGAGCTGAAAAAGCCAAAGAGGATGCCATTTCTTCAGTATATAAGGGTTGAAAATGTTTACAGTGTATTTTCAGCTTTCTTTCCCAGTTCATTCCAGTTTAAGCATGAGACCTGATGATCTTACTTAGGTCACTACAATGACAATTTTGCATGTGGACAGTCAGACTGTTTCTTGCTCTTTACATCAAAAAAAAAAAGAGAAATAACATACAAAATCTCAGCTAAATAGAGAAGTTGACAAATACCCCTTAAAAATCAGAAAATCACAGAGGCTGAGGTTGCTACAACAGTGCTAAGTCTTCACGCCCTCTTTATGTTCTTATAAAGCTTACAACCCACTTTGACAAAAGCCTGTGTTTAGAAAAAGAATAAGCCTTTAAACTCATGTACTAAAATCCAGGAAAAAGTAAGACTTAAGGTAGCTCATTCTCTGGTCCACTAAGTATCCAATAATTTAGACCCCAATGGGATGTCCTCAATGAGAGAGAGAGAGATTAAACTCTCCCTCTCCTACTCCTTCCCTCCTGCAAGAGTGGATACACTGGGGAGCAGGGGGAGGACTTTTCTGTGAGATGGGTATTCAAATATCTTCAGCCAGGCATGGAAACTTGCCAGCAGTTCCCAAGAGCACACTAACTCTCAGCTATTGTAAAAATAAGTACAGAAAAACATATGTCAAAAGTCCCTCACATCCTTCCTTTCTCCTCTTTGCTGTTTCCCCCTGGCTAAACAGGGCAGCTGGGAGCAGGGCATTGGAAATGTCTTTCCCAGGTAGCTAACTTTCTCCAGACATTATAAAGGGACTCTAGGCATCAAATCCATGTGTGAAGTCAAGGGCTCATGTTATTCCCCCTAATATAGGGAGAACTACAGTGCAGAGCAATTAAACCCAAAATTTCTAAATGGTCCACTACTTCTGTGTTCCCCATTCTCATGTAGAAAACCTTAAATACCAAAGGACTGACTGTTCCCATCTTGTTAGGTTACAGTGGTAAATGCTGATGCAATCTGAAAAAAACCCCTCACAGAATACTTCTAAAATATTGGACTTATCACTTGTCCAAGGTTGTATGGCAAACCAGCAACAGCGACTACAGTAGAGCACATTCCCCTAGGACTCCAGCTCAGTGCTTCGAGTACACAACAGTCCTGTCTCTTCTTAATTCCTAATTTGTTACCCGAATTACGGGGAAGTGAGATGTAAGAGACGTCAACCTCATTCTGTTCTGTTCTGAGGAACACTGCATTACTGTTATATTTGCTGATCTACTTCAGAAATAACCATGTCTCTGATGGTTAGAGGCACGTGAGGGGTAGGTACTACTGAAACTCACATGCTGGCTGCATCAGGTGCAGTACAGAAAGGCTTAGAATAACATTATTAAAGTTTCCATGAAAACTGTGTTTGTCAAAAGAACTCAAGTTAAGTTTTCACACATAAATAGTTTTGACAGTTTCTCAACCATACCTTTGTACTTTGTATTTTCTTGTTTTAAGAAGAAACTGGGCTCGTATCGGGTATCTTTTAGTCCCATTCCTGGATGCTATTTTAGTGAATAAATGAAAAATTTTGGTGCTTTAAAAAGAAAGAAAGGGGAAAACCAAGTTTGTTCTGAAGTGCTGAGGTCAGAGAATCTCAGTCTCCACCTTGATCAGGCCATGGTTATTACTGCTTATGGAGTGATGAAAATCCACCACTGTCCCTGCTGGCATTTGAGTGATTAATGAAATGACATGCACAGGAGCAGGTGCCTGAATTGCTTTTGAAATAAGACCAGTCATACTCACAGGAGAGTGTTAAAATGTATACACTAGGAAAAAAACACCAAATTAAGTAGTGTGTGTCCTGGGTAGGCATAATATGTAAGAAATGAAGAAGTGATGAGACATTTAACACAATGTAACCTGAAACCCACAACCTGTTCAAATATGGTTAGTACAGTGAGGTAAGCAGGATCATCACTGCTGTTGGTTGTAGACTCTCTTTATATGTATGTATCTATATGTGGTTTATATATACACACTAATTAGCATGCATTTATAAAAGAGGTTATAGACTATGAAAAGGTGAGTCTGTTTTTAGCAGCTGAAGATCAGTCCAAAAGGGAGAACTCAGTGAAGAGTGACGAGCATCTTTCTTTCTCTTTGTTTAGAAGTTATTTTCTGATTAATTTGTGTCATTGGCCAGCATGTTACGAACATACTTGCTGTTGTATAACAGATTTGCTGCAGATCCATCATAGATTATAATATATATCCATACTTGTAGGTATGCTTAATACTAAATTTAGCAAACAGGCCTGGTACCTTTGGTCATCACAAAAAAATTCAAGTGGTTTAATGCCCGATGCTAAAGGATGAGGACACTTGCACAGGGAAACCAGTTCCTTCTCATTAAACCAGAATGTGCTGTTTTGCTTGCAACTCTTTTTCTATGTAGGCTTTGTTAGGAACTGCAATGATACGACAAGGGGTAATGAATTCAAACAGAAGGAGAGGAAGTTTAGGTCAGATATTAGAAAAAAAGTTTTTTTACTCTAAGGGTGGTGAGACACTGGTACAGGTTGCCCAGGGAAATGGTGGCTGCCCCAACCCTGGCAGTGTTCAAGGCCAGGCTGGATGAGGCTTTGAGCAACCTGACCTAGTGAAGAGGTGTCCCTGCCCATGGCAGGGGGTTGGGATTAGATGATCTGTAAGTTCCATTCTGACCCTTAAATTCTATGATTCTATGATTGTATTAATTTTAAAGGGGTTCTAATTTTTGCTGTGCGTGTATAGAACCTAACTCAATAGAGTCCACCTCTCAGACTGAATCATTAACATGTAATGAAATATTCTACAATCAATTTAAGATAAGTATTAAAAACAATTGATTTATTTCCACAATCTGTTTCTGCTTAGAGACCTTACAGGCAACTGCATTAAGAATAATATGTGGCTCTGTTAGTCTATGCGTATTTTTATTTAGTTAGATGTTTATACATATGTATCTGATGAGGTAAATTCTGGACAACTGTTATTGTACCCTCCCTTTCCTGTACATCAGTTTAGCTTTTACTGAAGCACAAGACAAAGCTTTCCCTGGTCTCTCAAGACCTTTTGGAAATCACAACAATGAATTAAAATTCTAAAGCAGATATATATATATATATATATATATGTAGAGAAGGGATCTTAAGCTGTATGTTTTGACCACCACTGGCATTAAGGTAGTGTGAAAACAGAGTATACCTTTCAGATTATTTGTTCAAATCTCAAACCTTCACAAGGAAGAGAGTTTTCCACAACTTTCCTGTTGTGTAATGTGTTAGACCATTGAATTATACTTATGGTCAGAAATACTTTTCTAAAACTTAAGCAATATCCTCTTTCTTACAAACGATGCTATTTATTTTTGGCTGTGCCTCGAAATAACACAGAGAACAACTGATTTCTCTTTATTAACCTTTTGTGTGATGACAAAACAAACTAAACTCCTAGCCTTCCAAACCTCTCCTCGCCTGTAGTACACAAAACCAACTTTTTTCTACATAAAAGCCTGTGTGTTTCCTTCCCAGGCAATTTCCATATTACCTGAGATTGTTCTGAAAGTGTATCTTTCTTAAAAGATGTCCAAAAAAGCCCCTGTTGGGCCCTTGTCAGTGCAATCAAAAGAGGACTAATGCTTGATTAACACTGCCTGTGAGTCACCTCGGTCCCAGGTACTTTTCCTGTTGCCTGGGTAGTCTCCATTTTCTGTTTCTGAATTGGATTTCTTCTCTTCCTGAAGCATAGTCCTTTGCTGAACTTCTGCTTGATTTTTCGATCATGTCTCTCTCATCTTTATTAGCATGTTAAGTCCAATAGTATCCCGAATTCTCTTTTATGTGCATTTCCAGTCCATCCAGTACAGGAGCAAACAACTGACCTTTATACCTTGAGGTTATTTTTTTCAGCTGACTTTGCTCAATGTGTATTTTCCTAATTCTTATGTCCCTGGCTCTGTTTATGAGAACGTTGCATAGGACAGCAACAAAAATATTACTGAAGGCAAGATCTATTGCAGCTCCTGACTCCCACTGAACTACTATGCTGTGCATACTGTCAGAAGTGAAAATAACATTGAATTGACATGGTTTATCCTTGTGAAGCTGCTCTTAACTATTTCTTACTATTTTACCCCCCTATAAACACACTTGCTGTAGTGTATTTTCAGTTACCTTAGTTGGCTGCTTTATCTGTAATTTCTCTGGTCCTTGCTTCGTAGTATTGTGGTTCCACATAACACCCATGTCTCTCTGTCCTTCTGCCAGTCCCTCTCTTTTCGATTTTACATTCCCCAAACTTTCTTTGTCACTCCTCTATCCATTTTTTCCACCTAGTCCTCCAGATTATCCTATTTCTTTTTGTTGTCAAAAGCTCTCGCTAATGACTCAGAAATTTTTGGCTAATTTCCTAAAGCTGTGTGAAATCGTTTGACTGCTACTTTTAAAAATTATTATTTTAACTTATTTTTCTCCCCCTTGGCATGTTGTAGACGAGTTTTCCAAGTTTAACACTCTTGGTAGCAACAAGTGCTAGATGTCCCAGTGGTTATGTTGGCTATAACAATTTGAGGGAAATTCCCTCCCATAGCTCTCCCATGTGGCAAGCAATAGAGAGACTATAAATATAGCCAAACCACAAGTATTTTTACCACTTTAACTGATTTATACAACATGATGGTGAAAATGCCATCAGGCAATCCCTGCACTACCATTCCTGCCTATGTTAGAGGAAAAGTTGGAGAAGTTTTTAAACTTGTGATTTGCAGGTAAGTCCCTCTGATAGATTTGGCATAGTGTGCTAGAAGTCACAGTGAAAACAATCAGTTTTACAAACCAGTGAGGCCACTTTCTTTCAATGCCATGTGAAAACAAATACAAAAAATCTTTACTAAACATGTTTGTTTTTCCTGCTGTTTAATGCACAGTATACACATGCATTTCAGCTTATCAGGCTGCTGGTTCATGAGGACTCACAGCATTCCAGATGATGGGTCTGAACCAATTTCTCAGTGATTCCATTCCAAAATAATTGGAATACATACATTTTCTTCTGGTATAGGTAGTTTTGAAACACAATTTGGATGGAGAAAACTTCTTATTAATACTCTCAGGAATCACAAATTATAAGTGGAAAATTCAGAGTACTAATGCACTTTCTTAATAGAAAAGAAAATCCATGAAGAATCTTCATTTCTGTACTTTAGTATGCCAATATTTAATAAAGCTGAGTAAAGCTTTGATAAAAACCAAGCAGCTCCCAAAGAAAAACCATATATCTAAATTCAAGTATTCTCCCTAAAATAGGCACCTTCCCTTCTTTCCAAGAAAACATGCTTCTCCCAGGGTGGGAATTGCTGCCAGTGCTCAAAACAGACACTCAGAGTGAAAAGTATTTTAGCTCCAGTACATGAAAACGGCCTCAAAGTGTCACTAGAGAGCTATCGATTATCTGTTTCAAGCAACATTTCAATGTTTTTGAGCTGTTTGCTCTTTTCACTCAAGAGCCACTTCTAACATAATCTTTCTTATTGCTTACAATGCTCTTCACTATGTGTGGCCATGAAAATGCTCCAGTGCACGGATGGCAAAGCTTTCAGTAGCATAGTTCGACTTTTAGGAAGGCAAAGAGCATGAAGTGAGAAAAGAAACTTGCAAATAGCACAGATCTTTAGGGGGGGAAAAATAAAAGAAAAAGGAAGTTGGTAATTTATTCCCTCTCCCTTCATAATCTTGACCAAGACAAATAGAAATGTGATTTTAACAATGGTCGGAAATGAAGCAGCCTAACCTTTCTGCATTTAGCCTGGAAGCTTTTTCAGAGCAGAGACTGTCTCTCATATGTGTTTACACAGTGCCTGGCACAAGCAAGACACATATTTAATCTGGGCCTGTTGAGCCCCTATCACAATATAAATACTTCCTAATAGTAGTGATGTGACAGAAACAAACCCTTGTTTACACTGCTGTTCAGAAGCAGTCTCAGGCCACGCTCCTCCTTCGGGATTCCTTCCCAGCTCTCCACGTCACTGTCATCTGCAATTCGACTGCCTTCAGTGCAGCAGATTCATGTGGAAGGAAGCCTGCAGTATGGAAATTTTTAAAATGCTCAGTTTCACTTGCAAGTGGTGCGTTCCTTACGTGTATGTTGCTTCACTTAAGTGCTGCTGAGAACGTCTCGTGTTCAGTTCCTTTTTACAGTACAATTTCAACTCGCGTGGCTTTTCTGAAGAGTTGCACGATGAATGTCCTCATTCTATCTTTGTCACAAAAGATAAAGCGTGTATTATTTC
Source organism: Acanthisitta chloris (assembly GCF_000695815.1). Taxonomy (NCBI): domain Eukaryota; kingdom Metazoa; phylum Chordata; class Aves; order Passeriformes; family Acanthisittidae; genus Acanthisitta; species Acanthisitta chloris. The sequence continues at coordinate 7,409 of NW_008667047.1, read as the reverse complement.
TCCTAAAATCTTCAGGAACAACTTAGTTCTTCCATGTTCTGCATCTCTATGTGACAGAGCCATGCAGAATGTTTCTCCAACAATTGTTTCTTGTAGTTACACCTGGTAGGCCTGCCATGAAGCATTTAGGAGGAGGGAAACTTCTTAAGCACTATTTTGTTTCTGCTTCTATATATCCACAGATTATTAAACTAATGACTATCATAACATGTATGCAATAACAACAAGATGCAAGTCATGGCCCTAAAGCCTCTTTAGATTAGATTAGATTAGATCTGCACTGGGATTTAAATAGAGAACAGTTGGCTTTGAATCTCTCTGTTTAATTAAAGTTGATGGTCCTATTGTAACATAACTTGAAAGATCTCTTCCCCTTCTTTCTACCCTTTGGCCCAATTTATAATAACATCAGAAGCTTCATGATCTTGAAATGACAATTTTCTGTGTGGACGCAAAGGCAAAATATTCCTCAGATAACACAGCATTCAGTGGATATCAGCGATGACCAAAAGGTATCATTTTTGTATTGAAAATAGCAAACTTTTCTGATGATTTATCCAGACGAGCTTTGAAGTACACTTCTGTGTCATCTCTTCAATGTATAAACTTCTTAAGTATTAGACAGACTCCTTGAGATGGAGGCAGGGGAAAAAAAGCCAGGCCTGGTGAACCTCCAGGGTGTAAACTCTCACATATGCAATAATGAGGCTGCGTTTCCAGCAGCATTCCATTTTTATCATTCATGACAGCAACATGTGAAAGTGCTTCTGTCCCTTTTGCCAGTGTGGTCCAGTGGGTCTTCAGCCTTTTAGTTCATACAAGCACAGTCACTTTCTCGTCCCTTTATCGCTCACCATGTCGTGTGGATTCCAGGTGAATGCTGCACAGAAGAATCCAATGTATTTTTCTTATCATTAGCAACATTTACAGGGAAATTTTATATGCACATTGAATAGCTTGACTTCCCCCTCATGCATCTTGGTGACAAAAGAATGAGGCCAAAAGGAGTATTTCACAAAATTTGTTAACTAATTTAGTATACATATGATATTATTTCTCCATGTGAGTGTTAACTCATAAAGTTGTTAAACAGCAGAATAAAACATAACAGCTTTCAAATATACCTGTGTGAAAACATCCAGGAGGTAAGAGTCATAGAAATTTGGGAATTATTCTCGCTCTGCTGTTTTAAATTATCTTCTGAATATTTATTGGAAAGCAAAAGCATACATAGGATCTGCAAAAATAGTACCAGGGACAAAATAAAATAAACCATGTTCCTTCCTGTATTCTGAGTATCAGTCCATGATTTCTGCCATTTTGTTTGATTTCCAAGATGGAAAATATTTGCTGTCTCAGAGGTGCTGTGTCTGGTAAGTTTGCTTTAACAGGCTCCTGAACTGCAGTGTGGGACTTGTGAGTGGCCTAATGATTCATTCCTGAAAAATGTTACTTTCATCAATTTTGGACTCTGTTTCCTTGGTGGTTTTTGCAAGGGGCATGGCTGTGCACTTCAGTGGAAACTGTGTCTCTTGTAATTAAATTATATATTTTCAAAGGGGGATACTTTACACCGATGACAGCCTTGCTCCAGAGGGCTAGGAAAAAAAAAATTATTCAAGTTTTTTTTTTTCCTCTCGGTCTCTTTTTGTTAAGGCCCTGCCTATGCAGGTCTTACTGGTTCAAAATGGGTCATTTCTAGTGAGGATGGAAGGCTTTTGCTCCTTTTGAACAGCAGTTTACGCTTTTAAGCATGGCTTTTGTGCCATCAAATTAATTTCAAATATTCAGTGGGGTCCACATACCAAGTTTCAAGAGATAACTACTCCAGTATAGGCTAGCCAGTAATTTCTTGCAGCTATTAGAACTACACAACAAGAACAGTTTCCATAACCAATAGATCCATGGACATTTTTTTCTCTCTCTTTTTTTTTTTTTTAGAAACTAAGGTGTGAACTTCAGAAGACAGAGTCTAGTTTGAACTGTACCTAAAAATAAATCTCTAGTCACTATGGTCTCTGCTAAGAGCAACAATCAAATACTTTATTACCAACAGTGTCAGCTGTGGTACTGGAAACAACCTCAGAAGGCAGCACTGCTTGGCTCAAACCATTTCTTCTCCAGCACCCTTCTAGTGTGGGTTATCACATACACAACCACAAGAACTACCCTAAGAATCAGGAATCCTAACTCTTGGAATATTTACTTACTTGGTGATAAAAATGCATACACCACCAGTAAGTAACATTTCCCTGTACTTGCTGTTCTAAAATCAGAATTGTGTTAGGTGCCATAAAAAAAAAATTCCCCCCCCTTTTAATTGAATATAATTGACTAATGCATTTGCTATTTTATCTAAATTCATCATGGCTTTGAGAACTAAGATTCCATGCATTTTGTTTGGGTCTTTCTAAGTGCAAATATTAATGTCCTGTTTCACCTAGTATTTTTATAGTCCTGTTCTGGATAAACATGCCTTCCTACAGCAAAAACTGAGGGCAAGCATGTATACATAATACTTGCAACCCTCCTTAAGGTTTCAAAACATTCCAAAAACATTAACTGAAGTTTTGTGTCACCTCCATCAGATAACATCATCCCTATCCTAACAAAGCAGCATTCTGAATCTGAGACTCTTGCTTTTGTATAGAAAATGTACTCAATAATACAGCCCAAATTTACATGTTTCTAACACTGTACAATATTCACAGGGCAATACGTTGATCACTCATCTGTTTAACCATAATTGCCATTTTGATCCCATTGCTCACCCTCCTCTGATCTTCCCAACAGGCAATGTTCCCACTTCAGAGCAATCTCAACAGTTGTCTCAGTAAATGCATCATGAAACACGCTGCTACATCTTCCCTTTCTTCATCCTCAAACGAGCAACAGGCTTTAAAAGTTCACCACCACACTGGCTCTCCCTCAGGATAGCTAATACACAGACTTTCAGTAACCTTGTACTTCATCATAGCATCACCTCTTACACTCCTTTTATGGAGTACCTGGAGGCTGCCTGGCCTGCTTACCTCTGTCCTGCTGGACTCGCTGCAATCCCAATAGTTTGCACCCATTGCCAATTATCTGAGGACCCCAGATTTGTAAAGAGAACCAATTAACCTCACTGTCTACAGGACATTATAAATGCAATATACCATTTTCTCTTGCTGCATACTTCAGGAAGAAAAGTACCTGCTTTATTCTGTGACCTGAGATAGAATCAAAATTGTCATAAACTAGAATCAGGATGCTTTCAACTAAGCCTCATCATTATGGAAAACACATTTTGCCTCAGTCTCTTAAAACAAACAAACACTGAAACAAGTCTAGCATCACCAAGGATGACCTTTTACTGGTCTTTTACTATACCAACAGCATAACGACCAAATTCACAGGACTGATTTTGCAGGAAACCATTAACTGGCACTAGAGCTTCAGAGTAGAATGTGTATTATTCCAGATTTTCTTTTTTAAAAAGGCAATATACAAGGGCTTGCAACTTAGAAAAACCCAAGCAGTCATAACAGATGAAAACCTTTGACCTTTATCAAATCATCTGCATGTGAAGTTCAAGAGTTAGCTGTTTCAAACAGTATTAGATAACAAAAAACATTCTTTAAACACAGACAACATCATAATAAAGGAGCAAAATACTTGCATATGCAACATTTGCATCTAATACAACCAACAGCAGTACTTAGGTATGTCAGAAGTTGGTACATGGAGACTTGATTTGTATACAGGGAGTGTGTACACAAGTGGGAAGGCGATGGCACTCCAGCAGAAGCTGAAGTCTAGGCTCCACTTCCTTCTCCCAGCTCACCTTTCTCTCCCTTTTCTTGCTTTACTCCCTTGCCTGAAGGCAAAGTCTCTACAGTTTCACATTAATAAATGTCAGGAGCAGACACAAAACTCAAGTATTCGAGGTCAGACATTGTGATTTGGAGAGTCCGAAATGAAGTTTAGATATCACCAAGATAGGCATGAAATCTGAAAGGACTTTTGTACAACCAAGTCATATCCTTGAACAAAGAAGATTGTTGCCTCAGTTTAAGTAAATAAACACAAAAGATGTAAATCTCTAGAGCCTCTAGTCAGGCAAAATTAGATTCCAGTGTAAGTTTTACCTAAAAACCATGACATTGTTTCAGCACGACAGAAGTTACCTTGTTCATAGCAATAATAACATTCTGCTTAAAAAGAACCACAACAACCCATGATACAGGAAATTCAGTTTGAAATCACACACTTTAAAGTCACATACATTCCAGTTCTGAGATAATTTGTTGAAATTACAATAGTTATGATTAGCATTTTCATTGAGGCAACCAATGCAATAAAGAGTATAAAGCTTTCTCAGTGAGAAGATGAAGCACCTCATCAGTCACTAACACACAGCACCTTCACTTCCCTTGTACATGGATATCCCATAATTGCACAGGAGTGACTACTCAGTCCCTTGGGCATCGAGGGAGGAAGGATGCTCTTGCACAATTCTTTGGCAGGAGGACGCAGTTGAAAACTCCATCATTTCCACTATTCCATGCTCTTTCTGACTCCCACCTTCTAGAACCACACTGTGGAAAACTGGTATTACCAAATCTCACCTGACTGCTGGGACCAGAAGAGGAGACCATGCAACTGGTGTTCTTAGGATGCATTTTTGAAACTCTATTAGTCTTAAGACTTGGGAAGGTATTTTAAGTAAAGCCAAGCCATAGAATGACAAAGCCCCAAGCCAGAAGCCTGGTTGCCCGGGGCAGGAGTGATTCCACATGCCCAGGAACTGGAAGTGTTTCAGAAAACACCACCAGCCAAGCAAGGAAAGAACATGAAAGTTTGAGAGTAGGTTAAAAAAAACGGAAAAAGAATTTTACTAGGAATATTTTCTTTATAGGTACACATTCAGTTTGACAAAAAAAAAAAAGAAAAAAAGAAATTCAGACTTCTCATTAAGAATCCTTGGATTTAAATATATATATATTTATTAAAAAGAGACATTGACTCTATGGCCAAGACATCATGCGTCTCAGAACAGGTTTTTACAGCCATGTTATAAAAACCCCTTAGCAAAGCAGTTATGCACTAGACTTCAAACACATGTACTCCAAGAATGACACTGGTGTGGAGGATCTTGTTTTACATCCATTTATTTTTGTCCCTCAGCAATTATAGCATAGTTTCAATACATTTCTAAAGCTATAGAGAAATACCAGGGCAACTAGAGTACATACAAGCCAAAGTTAAAATGGTAGACA
>NW_008667047.1:0-2077 GCF_000695815.1 Acanthisitta chloris | reverse complement strand
CAGGAAATCTACTATACTTCATTCAGTTTAGGCTTTGTTCTTTAGGGAACAAGGTGCTAACGTGCCATTTTCTCATAAAATGAATCATAATTGCTTCCAAAGAGTTTCTGCTGAAAATGTAGGTGGAAGCAAACAAGTGTAACACTAAACTTTCTCCTATAAACTTAGAAGCAACACTTTCTTGAATCAATTTCCACCCTCCAAACACCACTGCTGCTTTTCTTACATGAACTCACGGTTTTATTAAGGCATAATATGCCCTGAGCAATATGCTGGAAATTAGCCAAAAAGCCTAACAATTAAAGGCAAGCACCAAGTGATTTTTTTTTTTTAATAGACAAATTTTGAAATCTGTTTTGAAACTCACCTGTACTTGGGAGTAGCACTTGAGGAAAAAAAGAAAATATTGCTTTTCATTACTTTGAGCAGAATGGCAGTGTTAATTCCCCCTTTCTCCTTCCAGGCTAAAGTTTTCAAGCTAATTGTCTAGGTACCAAAGTAGGACCAGCATACCAAGACATAAGTGGGACATCTGTTCAAGAGCTTAATTTTTAAGCAACTCAGCACAAAAATTTCAGTGCCCCACCCTAAGCAATTCAAATCAAATCTTATTTTCCTCAAGAGGCAAAACTCTCATACACTGGATACCTCTGGTCTTAAAAGCAAGATGGAGCCTGGACAGGAGAATCGTGCACTGTACATGCTCAGACTGACTTCCAGTCTTCTTTTTAAAGCCAGAAAAGCCTACAAATTACCTGGTGCACTGCACAGTTTCTCTCTAAGATGCACAGTATTACAAGAGTCCAGGATCCAGGAAGGTAGTTTTCAAAGCTAGTGCTAATAGCACACATGACTTTCTCTGTACAAATTTAGGCAATACTGGCTAATCCCTTTAAGCTACCAGAGTATCCATAAAAGAAAGACAACCAAATTATACATTTTATTCACATTTATTTTTCGCTTTTAGTGTGCTCACAGAAAATTAGAACACCTTAAGCAGGAGTTTAATAGCAATTTTTGTAAGCAAAGTTACATTCCATCTCTAAGTCAAATTGGTCAAAGCTTCTCCAGTATTTACAAAAACATGATAGACAAGATGCTACACAAAAAAAACATTGCATCTGAAGAGTTTTCCTTTATTTTCAAAGACAACTGGAAAAGAAAGCATTGTCTGCTGTAATCAAAAACATACCACAGTATAAACAGTAACCATTCCACTTATCACAGCTTGGTTGAGTTTAAAATTTGTGTTTAAAAGGTCCAAGATGACTGCAGTTTTACAAAAATGGGCAGGGTGGAAAGAGTTGCAAACTTCATGTGCTTCTGGATATCAAGATTTGTTTTTTTATACAATAGTCACAGTTAAAAACACCCTGCTGGTAATACATAATTACACTTTATTAAGGTCATAAACCAGCAATAAACAATAAAGCCTATACAACTTGTATTTCTACTTAATCACTGACTGATACAGCTAACATGAGATAAGTGAAAAGTTCCTATGGTTTAAATGAATTCCTAAGACTATGATCTCTTTATCTGGGTATTGAATTTTTATTTTTTTTTTTCCTTTTTCCTTTCCTTCTTAATCAAGACTTGTAGTGTTGTAAACCTTATAGAACATCTGCCTCACAAAATACATCGTAATAACTTTCTTTTAAAAAAAAGACTAACCCCTTACATCATTTCTGGCGGGGCGTGCTCCCGGCAAGGGCTGCGCACCCCTTGGTTCCCCACTGCGGCCCCTGTCACTTCATTTGATATCCCTTATTGACCCACCCATCTCCTTCATATATGGGCATGTCCATAGACCGATCGCATCAGTCTGTTGATGACAGACATTACCAAGGTCCTGCAGGATTCAAAATGGCATGCTTGATTGAAATGTTCAAAGTAAAGTGGGATGCATGAGAGCCAGTATCCTAAGTAGAGATGGGTAAGATATTTTGAAGAAAACTTTCTCACAGGGAAAAAAAAAAAAAAAAGGAAATTAAAAAAAAAACAAAACCCGAACCAACCAAAACATTAATACTGATGAAAAAAAAACCAAAACCCTAAAAAAAACCCAAAATATAGA
>NW_008667046.1:0-1681 GCF_000695815.1 Acanthisitta chloris | reverse complement strand
CAATGTCAAAACACTGCTCACTCAAAACCACAGTGACCCACCAATTTTTCTGGTTCAAATCTAGTCCCTCACCTTACTTTGCATTCACAGCCTTTAGTAGCACCACAGACAATACCCAAGATTTGTGTAGTTGTCAGCCACAAGCAAAAGAGCATGTAATTCAGTGACATTTAAGGGAAACATCAGTGTATCAAAGCCTTCGTGTTGCCTGCTGATCACCTTCAAGCCATGGAGGAGAAGATCTCCCACAGCCTGGTAGCTTGAACAAATCGCTAATTTCAAGGACTATCATCCAAACTGAGGCCCAGTTTTAGAACATGAGAAGAAACAAGGAAGGAAAGGGAAAGCTTGCTCTCTAAGTCCACTGTAGTTAGTAGACAAGAAGCATTATCTAGCTTGGAAAAGTGCACAGGAGGACCACAAGTGACCTTGCACCAAAGAGCATAGGCACAGTTCCCTATATTAAATTCCTTGGAAAACAAAAGAAAAATGCACAGGACCATAACTATGGAACCCATACAACAAGTAGGGGAAACTGAACATTTATCCCTTCCCTTTAGACAGTTCAAATTACACCACAGTAAACTCTCCCACCTGCCCTTTCTCTGTGCAGACAGAATGTTTCAGCATGCTCAGGCATCAAGCAACAGGGAAGACACCTTTGCAAACAGACACCATTGAAAGTCATGTTTGCACAGAACTTCTCCTTATGGAGAACAAGGTTCAAAACACAGATCCATGCATAGGGACTTTGCTGCTAATCACACTCATTTCAAGTTCTGTGAAATGTTGTCAAGGCTATAAGTTATAGGCAGCTCAGTTAAAAAGACTCAGTTGTTGGTATCTGTTTAAAGACATGATAATCATTCCTCAGAACAGGGACAATTTGGAAGACATGTGACTCTGCAACTGTCAGAGCAGTATTTACATCTATGTCCACTCACAGGAAAAGTTGTGTCAGACATGACTGTGGAGAAAACAAGCAATGTCCTTGCACGTACTTCAAATAACAGGCCCCAAACCCAGAAATTCCTGACAAGACTATATTCCCATCCCCAATATTCTCACCAATTTTAATACCAACAAAACAGCAGCAGTGACCTCATATGAGCAAAAGGGGCTAGGGAAAATTAGTCCAAACATGATAAACTCTACATCACAAACTTACAAAGATAAGCATGTTGGAAATTTTGACAATTCTTAGCAAACCAGTGAAACATATTTGCATGTTCATGGACGTTTGCAGACAAATTCATCAGGGGATTGTCATCCCCTTTCTGGACACAGGAAAAGAGGGATTGATATAAATTGCACAGGCCTTCACACCAGGCATGGTATGAAAACCCGATCTGAGCATACAATCCCCTCTTTTCCTGCTTTGAGACCAGACTCTCACTGAACTTACACTGATTTCTCACCATGAGTATCTGACAAGCAAGAGTATTTTTTCCAGCGATGTTTTGAGGAAAGACATTTAAGAACATCTTTCTCTTTAGGGCTCTAAACATTGAAGGCACATACAGGACAGTCACATAATCATCATAGATGTGATCTTCCACATTCTCTCAGAGACATAGGCCACCTTTATCTCATCAGGACAAGCGAAGCATGAATTAACACAATGCACACTAGAAGAAATCACAGCATACTCCTATAGATTATTAGCACTTAGAGTACTTAT
>NW_008667045.1:0-233 GCF_000695815.1 Acanthisitta chloris | reverse complement strand
CTCCTGGTGCTCTCCAGCCACTCTGTCCCAGCCACTCTGTCCCAGCCTGGAGCGCTGGGTGGGATTGGGATGCCCAAAGTGCAGGAGCAGCACTTGGCCTTGTTCAACCTCATCCCGTTGGAATCTCTCTCCCTGTGTCCCCCCACACACACGACTCTCAGATCTTTTCTTCCCGAGGGTTTTTAATGGAACTTTGTACAAAGAGCCCCCGTGGGGCAGGGGCTGTGGGGCAT
>NW_008667044.1:0-738 GCF_000695815.1 Acanthisitta chloris | reverse complement strand
CTCCCTGTCCTCCAGGAACGAGGTAAGCCTGAGATCCTTCCACCTCTCTCTGGGGGCTGAACTGCTGTCCTGGTGTCTACTCTGCTTGAGGCTTGGGCTGCCTCAACTTGGTCCTGACAGAAAGCCCTTCTGATTCTGGTGGCTGGGGAGGGTTAGGAATAGTGTTTTTTTGTTCCATCAGAAGGGAATCACCTAGGCTCAGGTGCAGGAGGATCTGCCCAGCAGAATTCACATGTGCAGTGCTGTAAAGAAATGGCTCTGTGCAGCCCCTGACATTTCTAATATAACTGCCTTCATTCTGGGGGTGGGATGAGATTGGTCTTTCCACGGAGGCCTGAAACCCTCTGTGTTGGTTAGGGATAGTGTTTTTTTGTTCCATCAGAAGGGAATCACCTAGGCTCAGGTGCAGGAGGATCTGCCCAGCAGAATTCACATGTGCAGTGCTGTAAAGAAATGGCTCTGTGCAGCCCCTGACATTTCTAATATAACTGCCTTCATTCTGGGGGTGGGATGAGATTGGTCTTTCCACGGAGGCCTGAAACCCTCTGTGTTGGGTCCTCTCACTACAGTGGGTCAGTCTTCTGTTCTTTCCACTGAACAGGTGTAAACTCTTTCTTGGCCTGAATTTGGAAGCAGACGTGGAGTGAACCATAGTCTATACACAGAGATAGCCGAGCAACTATTAGATAGGCTTCTGCTGGATTGTGTGTTTGCTCTGTGTTTCAGCTTTGCCTCCTG
>NW_008667043.1:49391-50125 GCF_000695815.1 Acanthisitta chloris | reverse complement strand
TAATGTGTATATATCTATGTATATAACTTCAGATTCATCTCCCCTGTGAAGCTAAGTTCACCAATACACATATATGTATGATGGAGACAACAATAAGCAAAGAGCTTGGTTTGGCTTTCGATTTTGGGCTTCTCTTAGGTTGCATAAGAGCATCAACGTTACTTAAATGTAGGTGTTTTGTGTGTGGGTGCACACAGGGATGTGTGTGTGTGCATTAATAGCAATTTGTGATAGATGCCTTTGGGGCCCACACATTCAATAAGGCAAAAGGAGTTTTTATGGGAGATAACATAACTGTTTGCAATTTGGCTATTCATTGTATCTTTGGCATTTTATGTAGTGCATTAGCTGAGGCAATTTCATGCATATGGATATAATGCATTAAGTAGAAGCATTTAAATATAGTGAAACTAATTTTATGATGATTAGTTGAAGGCAAACATTGCATTCCTATCATCTATATAGGAGCCAATTTGCATGAAAATGCCCAAAGTTGCTATGCCAACATTTTCAGTGGTGCTGGTCGGGGTCGTCTCTGTGTCAAGACTTTGTATTAAAAATCGGTCTCCAGTGCCTGTGTCTTTTAATTCATTGCAAGCTGTAGGCCATTTGCTCACAAAGCGCTTGCAGTAAAACAAATGAATAGCTAAAATACTCATTTGCATGATTCCCATTTGCAAACGATTCCCCTGGAATTAAGGAAGCGTGTGACTCGCTGGTGAAGATGGATGGGC
>NW_008667043.1:47318-49322 GCF_000695815.1 Acanthisitta chloris | reverse complement strand
AGCTCTCCTAAGACTCCAAGCAACACATGCTGCCTTCCAGACAAATTGGGGGCTGCAGCAGTTCCAGGGCTGCCATGGCAGCAGCTTGTTCCCACTCTCTCCCCTTTATTGTCTCACTTACATTATGCAGTAATTAAAACTATTTACCATTCCTACTTATCTGCCATCTGCTGCCATTGAAGTTGCCTCTTCTTTCTAAAGCCATCTTCAGCAGCAACAAGAAAAGCAACGGATTCAAGGACAAGGAGGGGGAGGGAGGAATTTCTCCTGCTTTTATTAATAGGTAGCAGAGCAGGACGAGGTTGAGTGTTCTAAACAACTTGGTACTTCCGTGTAGTGTGTCGTTTTCTAGGATTTACATCCTGGCCACTGCAATAAGAAAGAGCTTTTTGTGGAGCAAACACTGGCACACAGTAGAGGGAATATTGTGTGCAGGTTTGGGCACCACAATATATGGAAGATATAAAGTTATTAGAAAGCACCCAAAGGAGGCAATGAAGATGGTGAAGGGCCTAGAGGTGCCATGTGAGGAGTGGCTGAGGGTACTTGGTGTGTTCAGCCTGGACAAGGAGAGACTGAGGTGAGACCTCATCGCTGGATACCACTTCCTCACGAGACCTCAGCGCTGGATACCACTTCCTCACAGAAGGAAGTGGAGGTGCAGCACTGACCTCTTCTCTCTGGGACCAGTGGCAGGACCCAGGGAATGGTCTGACGTTGTGTCAGGGGAGAGTTAGGTTGGATATTAGAAATGGTTCTTCCCCCAGAGGTGTTTGGGCACTGAACAGCTCCCAGGGCAGTGGTCATGGCCCCAAGCCTGACAGAGCTCAGGGAGTGTTTGGACAGTGCTCTCAGGCACAGGAGGGGATTCTCAGTGGTGTCCTGTGCAGGGCAGGAGTTGGACTCTAGGGTCCTCAAGGGTCCCTTCCAACTCTGAATATGCTGTGATTCTGTGAAATAAATGGTTGGACTTGATGATCTTATAGGTCTCCTCCAACCTTGATGATTCTGTGATTCTAGATGCAGCAAATGTATGAAGAGTTCTAGGCACAGCAGTGAGGTGCTCCTCTGTTTGCACCAGGGTATGTGGGAAGCAGGATTATGCTGCTGGTTCCTTCACTCCTGAGCCAAATCAGGAGAAGTGAATGAAGGATTTGGATTTGAATGGGCATTAGCTTTGCAGCATGGATGATTTGTAGCAGAGCCTTGAATAGGACCTTAGTTCCTGCTGGGTGTAATCCTGTTGGATGCACTAGTGGCAGGCAGGGTGAGATGTTTGGCAGAAGCAGCACTTGAGGTCACTACATAGGGATGAATCATAGAATCATCAAGATTGGAGTAGACCTCTAAGATCATCAAGTCCAACCATTAACTGTCGCTGCTGTAACCCCTAAACCCTAAACCATATCCTCCAGCACAACATCAAGACACCTCCTAAAAACCTCCAGGGATGGTGACTGCACCACCTCCCTGGGCAATATCCCAGTGCCTGAAAATACAAATACTCTCCAGTCAAACAACAGTGCTTGGAGGTCTTACTATGGCAAACACGGTGGCCCAAAGAGTGCTTAAATCATCCCTGGTGCTGGTGAGCCAGGAGCGATGACAGCCAGGTAAACGGAGCCTGCAGGAGGCTCCAGACCCTGAAGGCAGATTTAGGGAGGGCAAGAGTAGACCAGCAGGGCTATTCCACAGTCAAATGGGCCAATAAAACAGCTCCCAGGGTGCTGTCAGTAATAAAAAGTGAAGAAGCCAGTGATTACTGTCGTCCTCCTGGCATAACTCAGGCTCCAGATTATTTACAGTGACTCTCAAAAATCCAGTTAGCTTAATTGCCTTTTTGTGCTGTGTGGATGTCAGCAAGAGAGGGTGGCATGAGCTGATGGATCCAGCTGCAGAACCCACAGCCCAGTGCTGGCGCTGGTTGGGGTAGTTAGTACCGACCCACAAACCCGTCAGACTTTGCTGGGTAACTGCTAAAAAGCACTTTCAGTTGTATATTCT
>NW_008667043.1:4117-47287 GCF_000695815.1 Acanthisitta chloris | reverse complement strand
ACAAACTCAGCCATGGCACAGAGGATTCTGGCTGAGTTGGGTTTTTTCTTAGAAAGCTGTGGCAGCTTCGTTAGTTTTCCATCGTTCAGTTGATTTTCTCAGTGTTCAGTTTTGATATATAAACACTCAGGTCTGGATTTTGACTCTTTGTCATGACAGTCTGTTTTTTTTCCACCACCTCCTGGCCTGAGTAAAACATCAAGGAAAAGGAAGAGGAGCAAATTGTTAGCTCTGGGTTTGGGTTCTTAACCCAATGTCAGTGTAAAACATCATCCAAAAAACTCTGGCAGAAATATTCCCAATTCTAGAATATTATAGATGATGCATTTGTGTTACAAACAATGCTGGCAAAGAGCTGCCCATCCACTCGGGTGGCTGAATCAGTGCTCCAGATATTCCTTCTCCCCACATCTGGAAGGATTTAATCCTTAGGTGAGGACCAGCATTTAGTTTTTCACCACTTCTCCACTACAGTGGAAAGCCTCATGTTCCCAACGACAGTCGTTTTCCAAGCCATTAAATTCCTTTGTTAACGTGCAAATACTTCTCATTCCTTCCCAAGTACAGTAGAGTGAGCATTGTTGCACCAAATTATTTACAGACACACAGCTGAAACCTAAAAACACAGAGCTCTTTCTAGTCCTGTTTTGGTGACCAGAGTGGGCTGCTCCCCAGATCAAAGGAGCAGCATCTCACAGACATCCCAGCAGGATGGGACCACCCTGCTCTTCCCATCACATTGTGTCTGCCTAGTGCAGAAACCTCACTGAGATATGGCTGATATCCAAAGGAGGATGGAAATTGGCTCCAGAGCAGAGTAATTAGCTTTTAGCTTGGTTCTGGGCTCCTCCTTGCAGCCTCCAAGGAACCATGGTGCAGCTGAGTTCCTAGAGGTTGTGTTCCTTGAGCACTTGGAAAACTCAAATGTTCTCTTCATCCAAAGCTGAAAAACTAGCTGAGTTTCCTTTATGCCACACAGCATTCCCATCCCTTTTAGTAAATGATTTTGCATCACAACCCTGCAAAAAAATTACCATAGAGATCCCATTTAAGGCAAGGGGGAAAAAAAATAATGTAAAAGGAAATATTTTAGGTAGGAGTTGAACAGCAAATGCTTTTTGGTCTCTGTGGGGAGTAATGATCCACAACAAGGACACAATTCTCTATGCATGTAATATTATCACATGCTTCAAAAAGCTTTTAAATCACATAAATGCAGTTATGGACCATTGTACAAAATAAACATTCCACTTGTGTTTAGGCTGGTTTTAGTCCTTTGATCTAAAGTGATGCTTGCAGATTTTATTGCTTTGTAAATTAAAGCAGCTTTGATTTGATTGAACTAAATTAATAAGACTTCTGCCTTGTTGCAAGCTAACAGCTACAGTAGATTTGGGCTGCACTGCACGTAAGGAAACTGCAGTCTGTAACAATTCCACTCAAGCTTCATGGAGGATTTCAATACCTATTTTAATTAAAACAAAAGCCACTAATGTGTTCCTTAAAGAGAAAAAAAACTTCAAGTGTCCTTTTAAATCTATTTTAATATGTCTTAAAGACTAGAAGATAAATGGCAGGAGAACGGGGCTCTGACAAGGGACTTTTTCTCTGCCTTTTGAGGTTTCTTCTTGCACATCTAAGGCATGTCCTGTTAGATAATAAATCATGGGCTCATGTAATGGGTTGGGTTGGAAGGGACCTTAAAGATCATCTCAATCCACTCCCTGCCATGGGCAGGGACACTTTCTACTAGCTCAGGTTTCTCCAAGCCCCATCCAACCTGGCCTGGAACACTCCAGCAGGGAACCATCCTCAGGCTGGCTCTGAACATGCCAGCAAGGTCCTCGGCCAAGCTGGCCAACATGCCATGACGCTTCTCTGCTAATACCTCATCTGTGAGTCTTTTCAGCTCAGAGGCCTCTCAGGGTGGCTGTGCATCACCAGGAGAAAGAGGAGCCCCAACCCAATCCATAGCACAGTAACCACCTTTCAGACACCCTGAAGAGGCTCCAGTACCTCACAGTAAGGCTTGGGACACAGACAGTCATGGGATAAGGCTAATTTAAACCACCTGATAATTTTAAGGAAGCTGCTGGCTGCCTGTGAGTCTCATTGGCTTTTTCCCCCATGGGAAGTTTGAACCCAACAATGATTTTGCTTTATTTAATTTACCAAAAAAGTCATAAACAAAAGCAGCTCTTGGAAATCTGTAACAATTAAAAAAAACACTAGTGCCAAAAAAATTAGAGCTGCCTCATCCCAACCACAGGGGCAATGTGGGAGGAGTGGGAGAACTGCTTCCAGCAGGGAGAGATGGGGAGCAAAGAGGCTGTGCCTCTCCATCCATACCTTCCCTTAGGTGGTCAGGGCATCCCTGCATGTCCCAAGCTTGGAAGTGTTCCAGGCCAGGTTGGATGGGGCTTGGAGCAACCTGGGCTGGTGGAAGGTATCTCTGCCCATGGCAAAGAGTTGGAATGAGATGAGCTTTTAGGTCACTTCCAACCCAAACCAGTCTGGGAGTCTATGTTTCTGTGATCTTGTTGGCTACAGCTCTCCCCTGCACATCTCCATGGCTCTGGAATGGAAACAGCCCAAGAAAGAGTAGGAGCAAGATCTCCCTCAAAAACTACACAGCCACGTCCCTCCAGTCCCTGGTTCAATGCTGCCACATAAAGCAGAGCCGTGATGCAACGGGATCAGCAGATGCATGAAGGGATGGTGTTTGCTCATCAACCACCATGTGCTCATGGGCTTCATCCATTTATCTCACAAACTCAGATCCATCCAATCTTCCCTCCTTCACAGTGCATCTGTCCATACAACAGTGCCATAAAGTTTGGGATGCTTCCCAGTGCTTTGCTGACCAGGTTGGAGGGCAGAGCTACTGGCCTGACCTTTGAATGGGCAGGTGACACACAGTCCTGGTGCTGACCCAGCTCAGCATCCCTGTCCCTGACATGCCATTTGTCTCCACTGTGAGCTCAGTAGCAGCATGAAAAATTCCCCCCAGGCTCATCTCCCCCAGCAGCAGCCCCAAGTCCCCATCCTTCCCCTCCTTCTTACCCTTTACATAAATAATTTTAATATAGTACAGAGCAGCTCCAAACAGGAAACTCTGCTGTTTGACTTTGGTCTGGAGTCAATTTTCCTAATCCCTGCGGTGGAGTTGCTAAGTTACCCTATCCCAGGGCCCTCACTGCTGTTTTCATGTGGAAAAAAAAATTTTAAAAAAGCTGTTCTTCACTAAAGTAGCAGAGTTTGAGAGAGCTGTGGCTCATTACTGAGCGAAGGGTCCGGCAGGCAGAGCCTTTATGGCTCTGTCACTTAGAAATCACATTTCCTGCAGCTGAAATGCAGCCAGAGAAAAGCAAAGTCTTTGCTGAGGTCAGGCAGGTCAGACATGAGATGAAATGAAAGACAAACAGTGGCCATGGAAAGCTTTCCCTGCCATCTCCTCCGGCGTAATGAGCCCTGGCTGAGCGCTTGGCCAGAGGCCAAACATTCATTTACCACAAATCTTCTGTAAATGATTACATTACCTTACATTAGTTTCTCTAGTACCCCCAACTGTTCCTTCCAAAGCAAGTTAAGCAGAAGGAAAGCTGCCACTTCCCTGTAATTATTCTCCCTTGGCCAACAGGCCACAGTCCTTCCATCACTCCTGCCTGGAGGTGTGGGATGGAGTGGGGACAAACCTGCCTTCCCATGGTGGGTTGTTGGATAATGTTGTCTTGGATGAAGAAGCTGTGGTCTTGGTGGGGAGGGGGGTGAAGGGCATGGATGCTGCTGAAGGCACAGAATCTCCCCAGAATTGCAGCTGGGGAAGGACCAGATCATAGAATCATAGAATGGTTTGGGTTGGGAGGACCTTGAAGCTCATCTCGTTCCAAACCTGTGCCATGGGCAGGCACCTCCCACTAGACCAGGTTGCCTGATGTTGCTTCACTCCCATGTGTGATGGTTTATACTTTTGCTCCTGGACTCTCTTTTGCTGCTGGAGGTCTGTTGAGTTGAAGTTTGGACCTCAGCAAGCATGACTTAGGTTAGAAATAGACCTTGTCAGGATGGTCAGAGTTGATCTGACAATGGATTTCTGCTGGAATGTCCATGCCTCCCACTAGACCAGGTTGCCTGATGTTGCTTCACTCCCATGTGTGATGGTTTATACTTTTGCTCCTGGACTCTCTTTTGCTGCTGGAGGTCTGTTGAGTTGAAGTTTGGACCTCAGCAAGCATGACTTAGGTTAGAAATAGACCTTGTCAGGATGGTCAGAGTTGATCTGACAATGGATTTCTGCTGGAATGTCCATGAGAAAAATGTTCTTCACCCAGAGGGTGTTTGGGCACTGGAACCCCAGGGCAGTTGATCTGACAATGGATTTCTGCTGGAATGTCCATGAGAAAAATGTTCTTCACCCAGAGGGTGTTTGGGCACTGGAACAGCTCCCCAGGGCAGTGGTCACAGCCCCAAGCCTGGCAGAGTTCAGGAAGCATTTGGACAACACTCTCAGGCACGTGGTGTGATTCTTATGGCTGTCCTATTCAGGGCCAGGAGTTGGACTTTGCTGATCCGTGTGGGATCTGTGCCTGTGGCTCACACCAAGGGACAGTGTGGCATTTCTGCAGTCCAAGCATGCTGGAAGGCAGGTGATTTGGGTCAGAGAACCCTCTGGCTTGCAAGCTCCTAGTCTAGTGTCATCCCAAAGGCCATGATCTGGGAGTTTTAGATAAACTTCATCTGTCCCTAAGCAATTCCTCTTTTCTCCCACCTCTACCTCCTACTTTCCCTAAAGCAAAAACACCTCTCTCTAACCTCTCCTCCCTATCCACACCAGTATCCCCAGTACTCTCCTCTGCTCTATCCATTTGTCCAAGCTTCATTTGTCTCCTGGAGGCCTCTTTTTCCAGTCCAGCCACATGCACATGGGTGATGAAAGAACCACCAGGCCCTTCAGCCGGGTGTAAACTCACACTCTGCTGGTGTGAACTAGCTTTCCTAGACAGGATTGACAACCACACGGTGATTTCTCCCCTCTCCACTACTCCTCAGCTGACAAATTCCTGTGGCTTGCAATACAGGGCCAGTTTATTTATTCTTTCCAGCCCTACATGTGCAGCCCATGTTGCAGAGAGGCAGAGTGATCCCTATCCCAATGCTTTCCATTTCTCCAAGGCACAGGAAATAGCATCCCTTCAAGACTGGAGTTACACTTGAGGCTGGTGGTGGGGGAACACACTGCTCCAAAACCGCTTGAGAAGATGTTGTGAGATGAGTAGCAAAGAAAAAATAACCTCTGGGAGTTGATCCCTTCTGAAGTTAAACCCTGGTGCTTTCTGTCATTCCCAGGTGTGCTCCTTCTCCGTGTCTTCCTTCTCCTCTTCCAGCCTTTTCCCAAGGCCTTCTGCAAATCTGTCATTTGTTATCTATTTTAAGGTGCAGCAGTTTGTTATTATTATTAATTCCAGGCACATTTTTAATAGCACTAATAGGCTGAAAGAATGAACTAGTCTCATTTGCACACTCCTTCTTTCTGTTGGTAATTTAAGTCCATGAGTCTACCCAGCACCGAAAAAAATGGAAAAGGGAGATATAGGTTGTTCAAGCACTTTTAAAGTGCTGAAGTAGGAGTGTGAGGGGGTGAGAGGTGACACCAGGTGGTGTTGAATTGTCATCCTGTACCAGCACAGGCTGATAAAAAGAATCAAGTTTGTGGTGCCTTACATGACACAGGGAAGTGGTGCTAATCCTGCAGCTACTCCCCATTAGACAGACAGACTTCTGCAATATTGCCCTAAAGGCAATTGCTCAAATGGCCAAATATTTTCCTGAAGTATTACAATTTGGCCACAAGTTAACAGCTTGCTCTTGACTTTCTCCTTGTGCTGAAATCCAGGGACTTCCTCCAACAGAGAAGTGCTGGAGAGGGCATTACTGCTCCTCACTGGGAGCTGTTACCTCGATGCTATGGTTTTGTCTCTGCCATCATGCAGAGGGTCTTCCCAGGAAGGGAGAAT
The DNA here is from genome assembly GCF_000695815.1 of Acanthisitta chloris. Taxonomy (NCBI): domain Eukaryota; kingdom Metazoa; phylum Chordata; class Aves; order Passeriformes; family Acanthisittidae; genus Acanthisitta; species Acanthisitta chloris. The sequence continues at coordinate 41,273 of NW_008667043.1, read as the reverse complement.
GCTTTTGTTGGGGCAAATTTTGAAGGAAATAACTCCTGGCATATAATTGGCAAGTGTTGTCATGCATGGAGACAACATGCACATACAAAGATTGTGGCTGCCCTTGGAGCACCTCCCTTAACACAGTGAAAACCAGTGTGATTTTCACTGTTGCATCACCCCCTTCACCTTCTGGAGCACAGGAACCTCTGCCAGGGATGAGCTCACCATGAGACACCTGATGTGGAGCAGGAGCTGGTTCTGAGTCCCCATGGGTAATACAGAGCCACAGCCACTCATCCTCCCAGTGCCATCAGCCCCATGGCCTCTGGGCACACAATCCCCAGCCTGGGGAGCAGGAGACCCTCTGGGCCTGCTGGAGATGAAAGCAATCAGAATAACAGTGGGACATAAGCTGTGCCTAGGCAAAACCCAATTTTAGGCCTCACAAAGGAGCCCTGGTTGGATCTGAAGCTTCTGCTCCCAGGAAGTTTGCCTTTTGTTTGATCTATTTTGCACATCCCTATTAAATAACTAATTATTTAACATCTTTTAAAGCTTTGCTATATATTACAGCAGGCAGGACACAAATGGCTGCTTTTAATAATATAAAAGCCCATTAGCTTCATTTACTGTTAATGTTAAAATAAACATGAGGCAATTTAGATATACTATTCCAATTTCACGGAAACTTTGATGTTTTTCTTCTCCACTCACATAATTAAGGGAAAAAACTACTAATGATATTAAGTTTGTACAGTGTTAATGACAGAAACAAGCTGCAGCAGAAATTGCAGCCATTAATATGGAAAAATAAAATATTTAACACAGGAGATAAATGAAAGCAATTTTAATAAAGGAAAATGAAGAAAATTAATTTTAGAAACTTTCAGCATTCTTAAACTGCTGTTGGTTTGTGACACATCTTGTGGAGCTTTCTGCTTGGGATTATTTATTCTTAGAGTTAATACCTACCTGCTTTCTTTTTCTCTTGCCCATTGTCTTCTCTGGAGGCCAAATTCTGCCCTGATTTCTGCCCCATTACCTGGCAGTGGCTCAAGGTGTGCTCATGCCTATGAGATGGTTCATCACCAGCTCTTTTGGGAGGCAGGAGCCCTCCAGGCATCTCAAACACCCAAATCCACATGGGGATGCAGGATGATGCTGTCCCATCTGGATGGGGCTCATGGTTGCTCATCCCAGGTGGCATCAGCAGCTTTCCAGCATGGATATACAGTGTTCCAAGGGAGCTACACCTGTGTGGAACAGGGTTTATGCTTCTTTGTGGTTAGGAATGAGGTGATGCTGTGTGGGTTGAGGGCTGAGCAGCAAGAGCAGAGAGCAGCTAATGTGGCTCTGCTGCAGCAGGATCAGGGCTGAGATCCATCACGTGGTGGAAATCTGAGTCGTCGGAGCAACCCAGAGCTGGGACAGGAACAAAAGAGTCTGTGCTGAGGTAGGTTAGAGCAGAGATAACCCATCAGGTCCAGCAGCTGAGCACCCACCTGTGCTCCCACCCCATGGCACTCTGCTGCAATGGAGACAAGGAAAAAGGAACATCACTCCAGTTCTCCATCAGACCTCCTTCCCCCAGGAGAGAGGCAGGGAGAGCTCTTACCCAAGGAGAGAGGCTCTTGCTATGTTGCTTAACCACCCAGTCCTCAACATCCTGCTCACTATGGAGCCCTTAAAGCAATGTTCCCAAAAAAATGTGTTAAATAGTCCATTTCCACATTTCCCAGCTTTGGAGGAAGGACAATTAGCATCCACTTAATACTTCCACCTCACTGCTGCCTCTTCCACACCATCAGCTCCATCCCTCCAGCACGTGTCAGCCTTTGCCAGCAACCCATTTTTAGCAACAACTCGGTGATTTATTTCATTCTGATGCATTTATTTACAGGAAATGATTAATTAAAGGAATTCTTTTCATTGCCATTAATTGTTTTGCAGACAACCCGAAGAGATAATCATCACATGCTGACAATCACTTGCCATCAATTATCCTCACCCCACTGCTGTCTGTGAATCACAGCCTCTACCTGGTGGGAGTCACTGCTGGTGCCACCGAGGCATTTCGGGAGGATATGAGATGCTGTTTCCAGACAGGCTGTGAGATTGTTTTGCAAGCCAAAGGGAGATGCATTAAACTATTTAACTGCCTGGAAATGCAGCATAATGAACAACCAAAGGTATCATATTACTAGTTCACTGTAGCTTGCCTTTATTTATTTGTTAGCATTTAAATTTTGCTCAAATTAGTTCTTGCAGTGGAAACATTCTTGCTGCTGGGGTAGGTCCTGCTCTTGATTGGCTGAAGAACCTCAAGTCTGTGTTTGCTGAAGTGAAGGTGGGAAGGGAGAGGGATGAGGGGTGGCAGAGCTGGGGCATGATGGGGTAAGGACTGTGACAGCACTGGGATGGACCTGGGGGTGTGGTGTTTGTTTGGGCATGGGTGAGTTCTTCTGCCCCTTGAAGTCAAGATGCTACAGTACAACCCACAGTGCTGTGGCTCAGGGCTTGGAGCAGAGCTGTGCCAGGGCCTGGTGCCCAGGTAAGATCTCTTATGGCTGATTGAGTTCGTGGGGAGGAAAACAAGTGTCCTGCTTCCCCATGCCACCATAGAGTCACCAAAGGACACCTGAGCTGGGCTAGGAGTTGTCACTACCTGAGTTAGGACTTGTCATCACCTTCACGCCCCTTTCCCAGGTCATAGAATCATGGAATGGTTTGGGTTGGAAGGGACCTGACAACTCATCTCGTTCCACCCCTCCTGCCATGGGCAGACACCTCCCACCAGCCCAGGCTGCTCCAAGCCCTGTCCAACCTGGCCTGGAGCACTGCCAGGGATGGAGCAGCCACAGCTGCTCTGGGCAACCTGTGCCAGTGCCTCAGCACCTCACAGGGAAGAATTCCTTCCTAATACCCAATCTAAACTTACTCTCTTCCAATTTGAACCCATCCTTCTTGTCCTATCACTACAGTTTCTGATGAAGAATCCCTTTCCAGCTTCCCTAGAACCCCTTCAGCTCCTGCAAGGCTGCTGTGAGGTCTCCACACAACCTTCTCTTCTCCAGACTGAACAGCCCCAACTCCATCAGCCTGTCCTCATAGGGAAGGTGCTCCAGTCCTCTGATCAGCTTTGTGGCCTCCTCTGGACTTGATCCAACAGGACCACATCCTTCTCATGTTGAGGGCACCAAAAGTCAACACTGAATTGGTTTTGCTGGTGGTGCCCATCTGTAGTATTCTGCCTGTTAGATGGTTTAGAAAGAAAACCTAAACTTTCCTGCCAAGGTAAGCCAGAGCTGTGTGTCCTCAGCCAGGCATGGGGACACAGGGGATGCACAGTGACCTCCTGCTCTCCCTGAACCTCACACAGCTGGGAAGAGTGAGGCATCCAACAAGCAAAGTTTTGGGGGAACTGGACCAATGTGCTCAGAGCCATCTGAGCTTCTCCAACATGCCAGAAGGACATTAACTGGGATGTATTCAGTGCTAAGAATTATGGTATATTTAGAACCTAAAGTGTATAATTAAATCATAGCATCTGAGATTGGAATTGCTTTTGCACTTGTAGGGGAAAAAAAACAAGACATTTTAATAACATGTCATAAGTTTTACAGTTATTGGATTTTCCAATTGTTTACAAAAGCAATATCGTTCAATTGCATTGTTGTTGGGGTTTGTTTTTTCCTTAAGTCTTTTGATAAAAAAGAATAAACTAACAATAATGTTCCCAGGAGGTAAAAGCAAATTGCATTTCACTTTTGTTATTTGTTTAATTATCCATTCAGCCAGTCAGTATATAAAACTCATTTGCAGCAGATTCCTCCTCAAAGTCTCTCGCTCCAGCTGGAACTGCAAAGAGCTTTCAACTTTTATTTAACATTAATAACCCAAGAAAATCTTGGCATTAAGGTACTGCAGCACCTTGTGTGCCACCCCAGCAGCCTTTCAAAGGGGCAGGAGGGGACATCAGGCTGGAAATTCCTCATTTTTAGGGCTGAAGGGGAACTCTGGGTCATAGTATCCCATTTATTTTCAATAGGGAACCACTGGGGACTCCTAAAAATCAACAGTCCCTGATGGCCTAATATCAGCAGTTTTACAAACCTGGGTAAATCTTAGGCAGCTTGAGGGGGTTTGTGAATTCTCTGACTGTTGTTTGTGGTAAGTCTGCTGGGGTCTGTTCCTGGCTACTTCTCCCTGTTGTTGGTAGGAGAAAGGAGCCCGTGCTCCAGGAGATGGACTCCTGGGGCTCTAACCTGGGTGAGGGTCATGTTTGAAAGGTGATTTGGCTTAATACAAAGACAGGAGCTGTTCCCATGGCTGGTTTGGTTGGCTGTATCTTGGTTTTTGAGGAGATTTCATTAATGAATTTAACCAACAACCTTCTGCCTCCTTTGAAATTCTGGGATATCTATACAACCATCAGTTTCGGCAGCTTTTAAGCCCTTGATTTGCTTGACAAGGAGAAGTTGGGCATAGCTGGAATCCTACCAAAGCACCCAGTGGTTAATCTCTGTGTAGAGGATCTGGTTGAAGTTGTTCCTGTTCATGGCAGGGATGGGTAGACTGGATGACCTTGAAAGATCCTTTCCAACCCAACCCATTCTATGATTTTCTGACTCTATGATACTTCTGCTGATGTTTTCTCTCTTCTTTCACTATTTTCTTCCAGAGGCTGATTTCTCCTGTGTTTGAGGCACTGAGGCTGATCTACAAGATGATCCTCTTGCCTCTCACAATACCAGAGAGCTGTTTTCAGGCCACAGCAGGACCTCACCCATTTCAGGTAGTTTTGCAGGACATCCCATTGAGATGAGTTTGCTCTCTGGACCTTACTATCACCCCCACCCAGAGCAGCACCTAAGCTGGGGACAGTGGGGGGAAAAACAACACAAACAGGTTATAAAGAGGCATAAAATGGAGCCAGCTTTTTTCTCTGCCTGCAGCCAGTGGGATGAAGTGAAGGAAGAACAAATTCCATCCCTCTGGATGACCAACCTGCCCCGCCTGACAGTGAGTATTGGCTATTAAATGCTTACCCAGCACTGAGAAGTAGGTTATTAAGAACAGCGAATTCCTTCGATAAGTTCTCAAGTCATAAAGATGTTTGAGTCCTCGTTTGCACATTCCTCTTGGAATCAATCAAAGTGGGAAAGCTTGAGGATAAAAATCAATAGGGGAAAATGAGTGTGTGCAAGGCAAGGGATGATGTATAGAGATGGGTAGGGGCAGGGCAATCATTCATTGTGCTAATAGATGGGGAGATGAGAGCTCACAATTGATCAGATGCTGCCTAAGCTGATGCAATTCAGTGACTCCACAAATCCTGGTCTGGAATATCTCACACAGAGATGCTTGAGTTAGCTGCAGTTCCCAACCTGCTCAGCTGTAGGTATTGGCAGGTGTGTTTAGAGCACAAGAGAAATGCAAAGTGAGCCTTGCCCTGGGTGAAATCCCTCCTAAAGCTCTGCTAAAAGTGCTCTCACTGCTCCAGCAGATATTCCCTGCCCACTCCATCCTGGCTTGGATCCAGGGCTGTCACTGCACCCATGCATTACCCACCACCTGCTCTTTCACTGAGAACCCACTGCCAGCTTGTAGCAAGCTCTGCCTTCCACCAAAGCATCACAGGATATCAAGGGGTTAACTAATTAATCCTCCGGACAGCCTTCTGGGCTGGAATTGGCTCTGGCTAAAAATCCCACTGGGGAAACTGAGGCATGGGACAGTGAAGCATCGCAGTGTCATCCAGAGGATGTGGAAGACCTGGCTGCTCCTGAGTCTCACCATGAGAGGAGATCTGCTGTGTTCCCATTTTTTGCACAGTGGTCCCAGCACTGCTGTTGTAGGACAAGACGGAAAGGTCTTTCTGCCCAGGGTTACCTGCAAAGACACAGATTTGACATTCCCAATCAATATTTCAGGATGAAACTTAGTTTGAATACCAGAGGGAAGCCTATGGACTAGTTTCTTTGGAAGGTATGTAACCAGATAAATCAGATACAATCCACCTGCCTTCCAGGCAGGAATTCCATGGCACAGCTGTGGGGCAAACTGTGCTCTGATTCTCCTCCAGGTAACTCTGCTGTTGGATGGCACTATCCCTGCAGTTCCTTGAAACAATGCATCCCTGAAAAGCCTTGAAACAACTTGGGGGATAATTTCTGGAAGATCTGCCCTGAACCTGGATGGGAGGAAGGTTTTAGTCCTCAGGAGCCCAAGACAGAGCCCAGGACAAAGCCACCTCTGCTGCATGGCTCCAGCAGTGACCCTACAACTAGAGTTGGTGCCAGCCTCCAACACTGGGAATTTTGAGGACCAGGTAAGGAAAACACACCCAGGAGAATTCAGACAGGGATGAGCCCTGGGGTAAGGGTGGCAAGTGACCAGGCAAGGTCCTCCTAATCCTGTGCCCCTTCCTTGGTCGCAGGAAGCTGCCCAAAAAGGGCTTTGCAGGTGCTCAGGTACCTTGGACTTCCCCTCTGCCCTGCAGCCAAAAAAGGAAAGGAGAAACAAATTTCTTGAGAACAGCTGTGTTTCCTTTACAAACAAATGTTCCCTGAAAACATCCAGGATGATGAGTTGACAGTAATGAAGTAACATCTGTCCAATCAGTGCACTTTTTGGCAGCTCTGGAGCCTTGGAGTGAATGTTTCCTAATGCTCACCAGACACTCACAGCACCTGCTCTTCACCCCCAGCCTGTACCACTGCCTCCAAATGCACACCAGATGTGAGGGCTGAGATAAAAAGCTTCCCCAAACAATCTATCAGTCTAATAGCATTGATCAAACAAAACTATCTTGGAACATCACTTGTTTTGCTCTGGGCAACCTTCCACCTTTCCTGGGCATCAACCCTGCTGTTAACCCTTGCAGGGGTGCCAGGAGGGAGAGCTGAGGCTCTCTGAACCTGGCAAGGTGCTTGGACAGTGCCTATTGTGGAGTATTATTGTGCCTGTTATGGACTAATAGGCACACGATTCCTTGAGTTATTCTGTGCAGGGCCAGGAGTTGAACTCAGTGATCTTTATGGGTCCCTTCAAACTCAGGATGTTCTATGACTGTTGGTAGCACTGGAAATACAGCACTTAGGGACATTTAAGACTTGCTTCAAGTGTCTGCTGGAAGTAATAGTGGCATAGAAAGTCTATGCAGGGATGTGTCAGCTCCAGGGCAGCTCTGAGCCTGCCTATGGCTGGGAAAACACAAAGCAAGGGCACATCAAGAGTGGTATTTCCCACGAGGGCAGGGGAATGCTGTTGGCATTGCATATGGCGCAGCAGAGATGTGGCATATCCAGTGCAATTGTGGTTGCTCATGCCCAAGAGCAATGAAATGAGCAGGGAAGGGCAGTGTGGACACTTGGGCAGATGTGAAGTTCATCTCCTGAGAAGCAATTTCTCCTCTCTGGCCCAGTGCAGAGGAGAGCAGGGGTGGAATAAAGTGCTCTGTGGATCTGGAGGGAGGGAAGGAGTTACTGACAGTCTCTGTATCACCCCCAGCTCCTCAGTGCTGCACAAGATGCTGCACAGAATCATAAAACCCTGGAACAGTTTGGTTGAAGGGACCTTAAAGCTCATCTCATTCTGACCCCAGGCAAGTGGCACTTCAGGCCTGTTTATTTTCCATTTAATTAGCTCAGCCCCAGCCTGCAGCTCAGGGCCAGCAGGTCCCAGTCCTGAAAGGTGCTGCCACTGCTGCTTTGTTGCTATTCATTTCTCAACAGCCTATTTCAGCCCTTTGGCTCAGCACACCAACCCCCCTCCCTCCTCAAGAAGAGTCCCTCAGCCTGTTCTCCTCCCTCATGGGGGCATGGGAGTGACAAAAAGAGCAGCCAGTCTCTCTGCTTCTTCCTCTGGTCTTGTCTTTGGTGGAATCAGCAAATTTCTGTGCTCCTTCTGAATGTGGATGTGTGAAAGTGCCTCAGGTGTGATGCTGAGAGGCCCCAGGGACATCCCACAGGACACCCTGTGTCTGAGATGGAGATACCTCCACATTCCCAAGCCTACAGCATCACCAGCATGGAGCATCAGGGAGGAGGAATGAGCACGGCATGACCAATGCTGGTATAAACTCATGTCCTACACTGATTGCTGCAGCACAGGTTAAGTAAATGGAATCCTTATTAGTCATAAAACATGTGATATGGAAACACTTAAGGCAACCACTCAGATAGAAAGAGCCAATTTAGAAATCTATTAGGTGCAAAAAGCAGAGCATATGTGGTGCAATAAGGGAGAGCAGTGCAATCACCAAAGCATATGGACACCTTCCCCTGTCTAAACACATCTATTAGCTCAGTGTATCAGTTCCTGTGAGCACTGTCACTCAGGGTTATTAATGTCCTGTCTGAGCCCTTGCAGGGTGCAGCCACTGTCTCTTCCCTGGGTCACAGCCACAGCTGCATCTGCAACCAGCCTGGCCCCAAAATCCAGAGGAGTGGCTGAGGTCAGGGAGCTCTCAGTCACTGCTTGCTGCTGGCAGGATGATTTCCCTGCCACAGAGTGTCCCAGCCATAAGGACGGACTAAATAATGTCTGCTCACTTTGGGAGCCATGCCCTGGCAACTGCAGGTGGGCAAGGCTGAGTTCCTCCACAAGGTTTTCCAGGGATTTGCCTGGAAAGTCGTAACTGCAGCTGCAGCCAGTGGGTTGTTGTACCCACCAGCCACTCACACTGTGTTATTAAGCCTCTTTTATTTGCTGGGCTGTGAGAAATAGAGATTGACACAGATACCTGGAGATACAGGCTCTGTTCAGCAATTAGATGAGATCCTTTCCCACAGTCCTGGTGCTGGAGGCAGCAGGATGGTGCTGTCTTTGTGCTCCAAAGTCTTTCCAACACCATAATCTGCTGCCTGTGGTCATGGAAACATCCAAGATCATGAAAATAGCAGAGATCTCAGCCACAGCATGTCAGTCCATGACCTCGTTTTGTGCAGTTAATGGCCCTGACTGCCCAGAAGGGCACTAAGCTGGAGAGAATCTGCCACAAGCAGGCATGGATCCCCACAAGGGTCAGAGCTTTCACCCCTGCCCTGCCTAAGGCTGCATAGCAGAGAATTAGGGAAGCATTTAGCTTGGAAAAGAACTCTAAGATTGAGTCCAGCACTGCCAAGGAAAACATTAACCATGTCCCCAAGTGCCATATCTACATGACTTTTAAATCCCTCCAGACTGGTGACTCCACCACTGCCCTGGGCAGCCTGTTCCAGGGCTGGACAACCCTTTTGGTGTAGAAATTTTCCCTAATATCCAATCCAAACCTCCCTTGGCACAACTTGAGGCCATTTCCTCTCGTCCTATCTCTTGGGAGAAGAGACTGAAACCTGGCTACCTACCCCCTCCCTTCAGGCAGTTGTATGAAGCAGCATCTCATCCCTCTTGCTTTCAGGGCAGGTGGGGCTGTGGGTGCAGCCTGGGGGGGCACCGAGCTGGAGGAGCCCTGACATGGGTCAGCATTGCCCCTTGCCCACCCAGTGATGCTCCAACCACCCTGCCCTGCAGCTCTGTGCAGGGTCAGCGACCAGCACCAGCTGTGGCTGCTGGAGAAGCACCCAAGTTGCCTTTAGTTAGGAGGAAGGGGAGCCTCTGGAAAAGCGGGGAGCAGCAGCATCTGCCTGTTGTCTTGGGAGGGGAGGGGGAGAAAAGGCAAACCGAGATGTTAGAGCGCGTGTAGAGAGCGCAGAGACCGCACAGCGGGAGCGCCCGGACCCGACACGTGCAGTGCGCACAGGCGGCCACGGGAGGGAGCCCAAACACCGGGAACGGCGCTGAGCGGCAGCGATGGGCAGGGACGGGCAGGGACGGGCAGCGACGGGTAGGGAGTGGTCAGGGATGGGCAAGGATGGGTAGGGAGTGGGCAAGGATGGGCAAGGATGGGTAGGGAGTGGGCAGGGACGGGGCAGGAATGAGCAGGGATCGGACAGGACACCCCGGCAGTGCTGACAGGGAGGGGTCAGTGTGGTTTGAGAGCTTCGAGGCATGGCTGTTACCATAAGGGCGATCTGAGTACCTGGAGTGATGCAGAGGCTTGGAAGTGTCTGGGTGTGTTTATGCTGTCACTTCTCGAGGTTCAGGAAGTTTCTGACTTTCCATTCTTTGGTGCTGGGTTTAGAGCAGAAGTTGTGCTGTTAGAGAATCCCAGAACGGTTTGGGTTGGAAGAGACCTTAAAGCTCATCTTATTCCAGCTCCAACACATTCCACTAGCACAGGTTGCTCCAAGCCCCATCCAGCCTGGCCTGGAACCCTCCCCGGGATGGAGCAGACACAGCTGCTCTGGGCAACCTGTGCCAGTGCCTCAGCAACCTTACAGGAGGAATTTCTTCCAAATATCTCACCTGTCCCTGCCCTCTGGCAGTGTGAGGCCATTCCTTGTGTCCTGTCGCCCCAGGCCTTGTCCCAAGTCCCTCTGCAGCTCTCCTGGAGCCCCTTTAGGCACTGAAAGGGACTCCAAGGTCTCCCTGGAGCTTTCTGTGTTGAATCTTCTCTAACCATCATGGTCCTGTTCCTTGTAACAAACATAACAAGTTATTTCAACCAGGGTTACTCATACAAGTGAAATAAACTAATTAAAAAGAAGTCAGAACATTAATGAATACAACTGTCCTTTAAAACTCATTGTAGTCCACTAGTTCATTCCAGCTCAGAGCACATGTGTGAAGATATCACAGCATCTTTTGAGCTGGAAGGAAATCTACTATCAAAGTTAAATATTCTTTCTGAGCTCATGACATAGAGATTACCCACCTGGGCTGACCACAGTGCATGGCAGGGAGCCTGCCTCTCCCACACCTGCCCAACTTCCATCCATTCTGGGGACAAAAAGCTTAATCTGTTGTCCCATTTACACAGAGTGAAGATGAATGAACAGAGGTGGAAGGTGAAAGGTCTGCTGCAGGCTTGCCTGGAGTCAATCAGAGGGGGCTCAGCTCATTGTGAATGAACACAGCAAACTAAAGCCTCAGCCTTGGGGCTCAGAGCTATTGAGTTTATGTATATTGATTTCACACCTTCACTCATTTGCCTCAGCTCTCCACAGTGCTTTCATGCAGGCAAATTTAAGGCCCAGCAGAGAAGGAACATCCTTAGCAGGAAGAATCAACTGTGGCAAATACACGATAAAAGTCAATCTTCCATGCACCTTTGGTTTACTGTGTGTTGGGAGAGATTAGGCATTTATTTGATCCAGCTGGATTTTCACCCTGAGCATGCTGAGTTTTCCATAGGACAGGTCGAACGGGAGGGATGTTGCTGTGCTTTGCTCTCCTGGAGCCCAGCCCAGCCAGCAGCCTCTGGGAGCAGTCTGGGTCCCTGAAAACACAGGGGGAAAAAGAGGTTGCTGGGCTCTCTGTGTGTGTGTGTGTATTTCTGTTTTAGGCTGTGATTTCCCATTGACTTTCATTTTAGAAAAATCTATTTGGCTGTGTGGGTACATTTGGGTAATGTTGGCCCAACATGCAGCCATGAGGGTTCACTTCCCCCAGTTTCTGGTGCTGTGGCTCCTTTCCTTTCTGATTCAGTTGATCTGAATGTCCCTGGGGCTCTCCCCAGCAAACACCATCTTACAGCTCCTTTACTATGTCTTCCTGCCTTATGTTGCAACCCGAAACAAGTCATTGCCCTTAACCCAGGACAAAATAAGGTCTGTATTTTTTCCTGCATCCTCTGCAGTTCCCATCCTCATTCTCCACTCCAAAGCAGTTAATCCAGCTTAGAAATTTGGCAAGTGCACATCACAGGACTTCAGACATCAACACTGAGCTGGTTTTATTGGCAGCAGTGTGATCCTGGGCATGTTTGCAAGAAGTATCTCTCAGCATTGACATCTGTAGGTCCCACATGCATGCTGCTGGGTCCGGTCCTGTCCTTAGGGAAAAGCCTTACCTATTCCCAGAGGGAGCAGCTCCTTCTGCAGGAGAGCTATGGACCACCCTCAGCTCTGCCTAGTAATAATCCCAGTGAATGAGTGCAGCTCCAGCTGCAAAGCATGAGCTGGCACAGCTTTGTTTGGATTAAGCAGCTCTGCTTCCAGCTGCAGCATGTTTGATCTTTTCCCAGGACAGGAGATAAGAGCAAGATCCTCACGGAGTTGGGAAATCCTTCTCCCTGTTGGCTGAAGCTGGGGTGAGGTGAGTGCTGCGTGCAGGGCTGTGACCCCCTGAAGGAGGAGTTGCTTTCCTCACAGTGCCATAAATCAGCATCTGCTGACAGGCTGCTCTGTCACTGGGGCAAGGCAGGAGAGGGTCAATGGAGCAGGTTTTAATCCTGGATCTGCTCTGAGTGTGCTCTGGAGAGGCAGAGGTTCGGGCTGTGTGTGCCAGTGCAGGAACTGTGCTGCTCTGCCAGGAGATTTCATTTGGAATTGGCAAATGAGAACACAGAAGGTCAAGGAAAATACCTGCAAAGCCATCATGCCTTCCCTTACAGTAAATCTTCTCCCTTTCTGGGGAGAAAGAGGAGGAAGTGGTGATTAAGTGGGGGAAGAAGGTCAGTTAATTTGGATTAAGGAGTTACCAGATTAGCACCACTGTGAGTCCCGTAGGGAATGCAATGGAACATCCTCCTCATTTAAAACATCAGCATTGGGGATCACTACAGGAAAACAGTCACCAAAACTCCTTCTCCAGACATTACAGGCTTTGTTATACATATCTCACAAAAAATGTGCTTTAATCCTAGAGTAATGGAGGAGAAAGTCTGTGGTTTCATCCCTAGATTCTGCACAAGAGATTAAAAAAACCCTTATCTCTGCATACCCATAAATGGCTGATTTTCTTAGGCAGGAACAGGGTGACCTGGTTAGGAATCCACACTGGGATAGCAGGAATTCCTTCAGAAAGGTGTCTTTCCCCCAATCTGCTCTTTGCTGTGTGAGTAACAGGGAACCTCAGCTCTCTGTTATTAATATACCGTTGGACCATATGTTCTCAGCCTCAGCCCATATGTATTTTTGAAAAGAACCACCTGTGAGTAATTCTGCCTCCTCAGAGTAGTGCGTAAAATCCCTGTGTGTGCTGTGCAGGGAAGGGGGGCTGCAGGCTATTAGGGAATTTGTAGGAATATCACTGCCTTTGGGTCCTCCCTGCTGTGGCTCAAGGGTTACCTGGTCCCTCTGCCATCAGTTGTGCCTCCTCAACTGCCTCAGTCCTGCAGGAAAGCAGCTCCAAATAAGAGGCTGTTGTTGTTTTTCAGGGACTGGATGGTTCTGTTGGTCTCAGGTTATTTTAACAGCTGCCCTGAGTGGTTCAGTTGGAGGTGGTATTTCAGCTGCTATTGAGGCACTGCTGGTGACTCACCTCTGCTGCCAAGGACAAAACACAGAGCTGCTAGGGGATGCCAAGGACAAAAAGCTGACCTGCTCAGGGAAGCTGGCAGTGCTCAGTTACCCCAAACAGGCAGAGGTGTGTGCCTGACCCTGGCCACAGGCTCCTGTTTATTTACTCTACTTCATTTTTAAAGGATTTTGGGTGGACAGAGACCCTTTTACAGCCTCTCACCCACTGCAGTCCTAAAGACAGTTGTAACTCTCCCATTTCTGAGGACATCAGGACAGAACGTTAAACCTCAACCCCTCTGAGCTGGTAGGGATGGCTTCACTCCCAGCTGGGAAACAGAAGGACAGATCCATTCAAGGGGACAGCTGCCACTGGGAAAGAAACTTCACCTTTCTGGTTTCAGGGCAGCCAATACGTTAGCAGCAGCAACCATGGGCCAGTGAAAGTCTGGAAGTAGCTATTGTTTGCAGATGCAGGAGCAAATGTTTGCTAAACACGTTATGAATCAGTGTTTTAAGGGATTGAAACCACATGCCTGTGTGGCTGGTGTGTATATTTTTTCAGGGTCTAATGTTAATGAGAAGCTTTTGAGCAAGCCATTTCCAGTAAGCCATATAGCCTGTGCCTGCATGATGCTAGGAATGCATGGGAGAGATCTACTGCTTCATCAGATTCAAAACAAATATGCTGTGAATACAACAGAGGAGTTGTTTCCCATCCCTTTCATGCCCTGCCCGTGCTACCCTCACTCTCCTGGCACACACGTGGCCAAGGGCAGCTCCACAGCCAGGGATAATGAATGTCCCTTCCAGGGCACTGCAGAGAGAAGTCTGTGCTGGAAAACCAGCACCTTGGAGCACTCCCCTCCGTCTGAGCAGCCTGGCTGCAACTCACACAGACTTTTTTCCCCTTGAAGATGGAAAATATTCCTCAGTGGAGCCCCAGGATTTGTCTGACAAGACAAGAATACTCCCTTTAAGCATGGCAGGCAGGCAGGGGAACAGAGGCCGTGCTGGCATGGCCAGGGATGTGCTGATGCCACTCCTGGCCCTGACCGAAGGCTTCGAAGCACAGCATGATGCTTTCCAAGCAGGATTGCACCTGAAGATTCACACCTTTTCCAGCCTGGAAGGAGCAGCAGGATGACAGTGCCTTGCTGAAACTGCTGCAGCCAATGCCCAGGTATTTTTCCACCACATTGTGCTCGTGGCAGGTTAAAACCACATGAAGTTTACACTCCAGCTTGGAAATTTGGTCTAGGAAAAAACCCTGCTTCTGGGCAAGTTGCTGGATTTCAGTTGTTGGATCCAGTCAATGGAGCTGTGTAGAAATGCTGGCTGCAAAGTCCCATGGCTCAGAAGTGAGTGGCCCTGGATCTGCTCCTCTGCTCCCAGCACACAGTCCCAGTTGGATGGAATGTGCTGTCCAGGAGGTCACACTCAGTGTTAGGACAGCAACATCACTGGCAAACAGTGAGCTCCCAGGCACACATCAAATCTATTTTGAGCAGGACTAAGTCAAATTGCTGTTGCACAGGGAGGCTGTGGCTGCCCCAGCCCTGGTAGTAATTCAAGGCCAGGCTGGATAAAGCTTTGAGCGACCTGCTCTGGTGGGAGGTGTCCCGGCCCAGGACAGGGGTTTGGGGCTGGATGATCTGTAAGGTCCATTCCAACTCCTTAACATACTATGGTTCTATGAAAAAACCTTCAAGACCATCAAGTCCAATCGAGTCCTTCAGCATATGCTTAACATCAAGTCCATTCGAGATTCAGTCAAGCACATTTACTTACTTCGGTGCCTTGATGTGGCTCAGACACCACATACATGTTCTGTATATGCCATTCCCTTTCAGACTGTTTTTGTTTCATTTGGGCTGCAAGTGCTTGCTTATCCCCATTCTGCTCCAGCTGTGTGGTTTCACTCTTGCTTTTAAGAAAAACTGGAAGTTGAAAGAAAGAAAAAAGCAAAAGAGCCCAGTGAAACTCACAAGACAGCAGGGGGGAAACAATTTGAGTGAAGACCAATTTGGGCTCACCAGGGTTACACATCATGTGTCAGAGTCTGGAAGAGGAATGGGTTTATCAGATCCTTCACCTTTTGTACAGATGAAGGAAATAATTCGTTATTCAAGAACACTGTAAGTAAGGTTTGGCACCAAAAGTCTGCATTGGCCTAGTGGCAATAGTACAGTGGAGCTTTGGTCCATAAATGTGGTGAAAATCCATATTCCCAAGCAGGGAAGCTGTGCAAGGGAAAGTTTCCAGAGCAGACCTGACCTTTGTTTATGAATTGTTTAAATCATGCATTTAATGTAATGCAGAAGGATTAACCCACCACAGATTTTTGCAAGGAAGCTTTAGGAAGATCCCTCTCATACATTGTGGGGGTTTTTTAGAGCTACGCCTCCATTTAATCTTTGGGGAAGCTATTGTTTAAGCCTGTTCAATTCCATAGGATTTCCCATGGGATTGAGGATGAGTGAGAGGTAGACAGACAGCTGATGACCAGCACTGCCTATTCCAGCTGCTGTTTTCTGTTCAAGGTCTCTCTTTAGTAGAGGCAAGCTTAAATGTCAAGCCTCGACCGAGAAACAGAGATATTTCAAGGTCCCCTTTCCTGGTGATCTCATGTCTACACCAGGGAAACCTTAATTAGAAATCATAGTACCACCAAGAGGGATGTATCATCCCCATCCCTGCAGCCCCCCCTTGCAGCAGGAGCTCTGCTCCCTCCTCACACTGTTTACAGCAGCCTCCCAGCGCTGGCGGTTGGAGCAGAGGGAGGAGCAGGGGTTTGGCTTTAGGGATTAGGACCAAAAATAAACCTCTCTGCTGAAAGCCAGGCAGCACTGGGAATCTTGAGAAAGGCTCCCACCCAAACACACAGCCAGGCTTCCTTGGATGGAAAATTAGAGATGGTGATTGGAGCAGGCGTGGGTGGGAGGTCACTGGTACAGAACTAGCACAAACTGATGCTGCCTTGACACAGACATGTCCAGGGCTCCAATAAGCAGTGACTTGCACTGGTGTCAGCAAAAGCAGATCCTGATGGGCTGTCCAAGCCCAGGTAGTCCAGGGGGAAGCTATCCTCACCAGAGTAGCCATGTAGGTGCCTACAAAGCCTCACAGTGCCAGCTGGAGCAAACATCTCTGAGGGTGCTGAGGCACTGGGATGGATTTCCCAGAGCAGCTGTGGCTGCTCCATCCCTGGGAGTGTTCCAGGCCAGGTTGGATGGGGCTTGGAGCAACCTGGGCTGGTGGAAGGTGTCCCTGCCCATGGCATGGGGTGGGATGAGATGGGTTTTAAGGTCCTTCCAAACCAAACCACTGTGGCCTCCCATAGCTTCAGGCAGGCACATGCAGCGTGTGGAGGACCAACCTCTTTTCTTCAAACATAGTTTCTACATTATTGATATGGATCCATGTTGCTTTGGCATCTGGCCTTTGCTACTTATGCTTGAAAATGGTGCTACAAGACCATTTTGTGTCACTGGCTTAACAGGCAACACCAGGCTCTGGTGTATCTCTCTGTTCAGCTATGTCCTCCAGACTTTGCCCCTCCATCTGTCTTTTCTGATGGAGCAAAAAATACCTACAGCTTTTGAAAGCCCATAGAGTCACTCTCCAAATTCATATTTGCAGAAAAACATTAATGTTTGCATGTGGTGTCAGAACAAGATAAGTGTCTGTGCAATTAAGAAACAGCTGTTGCTGGCAGCCTGCCCCATCCAGTCTCAACAAGGAGCAAGACAGGTAGCCTGGGATCCCTTTCCAACCACCCCAGTGTGTTCACACCAAGGCAGTAAAAAAAAGCATTTTTTATTAGCCTGTAGGAAGAGCACATTGGTTTAGGTCCAAAACATGAGATGAAGTTGTTCTAAGACAGAATGCAGTGTGGTGAGGACAGCATGTTTCCACAAACAACACCTGGCAGAAGGAATTCCAAACAATGCTGAAATGATGCCAATCTAAAGATTTTCCGGAGCTGATAGCTATGCGATGCGAAATGAGGACAGGTGTGGCCAGACTTTCAAAATTGCCCAGGGCCAGTGTTTCAGGAACTTGGCAGCAACTGGCAGGGCCAGATTTGCTAAGGAGGTCAGCATCCAAGATGTGGAGCTGGCGTGAAAACCTGTCCCAGAGTCTCTAGCAGAGAAATACATACCTTGAGGGTGGTACAAATGTTTCCACACTGCACCAAGCACAAGGAGACTTCAGACCCTTCTCCAGACCCCTGGACGCAGTTTGGCAGTGCTAAGGATCTTTCCTACTCCGGCAGGGCCAGATTTGCTAAGGAGGTCAGCATCCAAGATGTGGAGCTGGCGTGAAAACCTGTCCCAGAGTCTCTAGCAGAGAAATACATACCTTGAGGGTGGTACAAATGTTTCCACACTGCACCAAGCACAAGGAGACTTCAGACCCTTCTCCAGACCCCTGGACGCAGTTTGGCAGTGCTAAGGATCTTTCCTACTCCCATACTGTGAGGGTGGTGAGACACTGTCCCGCCCGGGGAGTGCCCCAACCCTGGCAGTGTTCACAGCCAGGTTGGCTAAAGCCTTGAGCAACCTGCTCTGGTGAGAGATGTCCCTGCCCAGGGCAGGGAGTTGGGTCTAGATTATCTCTAAGCTCCATTCCAATCCCTAAAATTCTATGATTCTATGATTCAAAGGTGAGTGAGGAACCTCTTGGAGTTACATTTGAGTTGGCTTGTGGCTTGACAGCAACTACTGCCACTGCTTGAATAAATTCTGTGCAATTCCTTTGGCTTTCTCTCCTTTACCTCTTCTCTTTTCTTTCACTCTTGATTTTTTTTCTGCAGTTGGCTTTAATTTTCAAAGGCTTATGATTTGGAATGGTGATTCACGATAGTGGGAGCATTCCCAGCATGATGCTGGAAGCTGTACAGACATCTCTGGCTGTCCTGTTGTCCCTACGCAGGGCTTGGCCAGGGTGGAAGTGAGCCAGGTCCTCTGAGCCAGAGCAGGATGCTCTACATGAAAAGGTGCCTCCAAACCATCTCTGTCCACCCTTGGGAGAGGTGGGAGTTGGATCTCAGTTCATATTGGGCTCAACCAAACCCAGACACCCATAAATTCTGGGAAAGTCTGGTTCTGAACTCTGTGGCTTGGACTCCTCTTTAATTACAGGTCACTGCTGAAGCTGGTTGGAAAATGTTATATATATTCTCTGCAAAAATGGATTTTAAGTGAAAAACTTTTCACAGATTTTGTTCCTGGATTATTGTGTCTTTTTAGTGAGGTCTCACATCTATTTAGTTGTCCATTTTTCCACTTAGCTTCCGTTTTTCCAACAGAGGAACAGATTAAGTGACAGAAAATCCAAACCCTCATGTGCATTTTTGTCCAAAAAATTTGGAAAATTCCAACCAAAACAAAGAACTTTAGCCAAGAGCCATTTTTGTCAACTGAGTGCTCTGTGAAAAGCCAAATTGAAACCAGCCCTGGTCACAAAGCTGAACTGGCTGTACCACAGCCACAAAGGGCTGTGGGAAGAAGCTACTCTGGCACTCACCCACTTGCTGCTCCCTAGTACCCAGGGCTGTTGTGGCAGGGACAAGCACTGGAATAGGCTGCCCAGGGCAGTGGTGGAGTCACATCCCTGGAGGGATTTCAAAGCCATGTGGATATGGCACACTGGGACATGCTTAGTGGTGGCCTTGGCAGTGCGGGGGGAATGGTTAGGCTTGATGATCTGAGAGGTCTTTTCCAACCTAAATGATTCTGTGATTCTATTCTATTCTCAGCTTACCTCCTGCCAGTTTGTGCCCCTGGGTGGTATCTCCACTTCTTCTTTGTCTTCAGGGCTGGAGAACGTTGTATTTAGTGCAAATGCAGTGCCTGGGCACAGGGTGCAAGTGGTGCTGTTCTCAGGAGGATGATCCAAGCAGGCAGATGTTCCTGAGAAGAGAAGGGTGTGGAAGGAGCATTTCTGCAGCACGTCATTGGAAAAAAAAAAACCTAAAAGAGAAGGCCAAGTGTCTTAAGCAATGGAGCTTCCTGCAGAGCCAAACAACAGTGAGGACAACCACCTCTGGGAATTGATGATGTAGAAGTGCTCTTCTACCAAAGGAGGAAGTGAGGAAGTGGGAGGAGGCAAGGCAGCAAGGAAGGCCAAAGCTTGTGAGCAGCTTGACCCACATCCCATTGAAGTCTGATTTTATTATTAGAATCATTATTATTTGTATTGTGGTAGCATCAAGTGGCCCCAACTGGAAGAGAGCCTCATTGTACTAGGCACTAAACAAACAGGGAATAGGAGACACTCCCTTCCCTGTGGGATTTGCTGGCAGAGGAGACACACAGAGGGCAGGAAATTGTCATTTACTGGCATTCACTGTGAGTATAGGCACTTCTGTGCTAATGACACTGTCTCCCACTACTCTTATTCCCATCTAGGGCCTGATCCTGGAGGAGTCAGTGGAAGCACAGCACAAACCAACACATTTATTGCACTCCCTTCCTGCATGTCTGTCCACACAGCTCCTAAATACGCCAGGATTCTGTTTTCCAGCCACAACTAGCTGAACAAAGATGCAGCCTTGAGACAGAGGAGAGATATGCACTCCTCCTGGAGATAGCAAATCTAATTTTAGCTTTATCAGCCTTGATTAAGTCCTTTGAAAGACTGACCCAGGAGGGAAAAGCTAACTGTGCAGCTGTGCAGAGGCCATGCACAAGGCTCACGAGGCTCTGATTCCCCTGGCCTTCAGCTTTATAAACTGGAGATTATTACAGCAGCCTCAGAAGTGAAACTTGAGACAGATCCAAGGCTGACAGGTCTCCCTGGATTAAGGTCACTTGTTTTAAAAATTATTTCTTTGCACATTCAACATTTTCTATGTAAGTGGTTGAGACACATCTCCAGGGAAAGTGGGGCAGGAAAGCTTATCCTCCAGGGATTCAAATTCTGAAACACAGTCCTTGTGCTGCCAGATGTGTGATAAATAATTGTTCAGATTTACTCCATTTTTCATGCTTTTATTTTATTCAGCTTACTAGAACCAGAAGACCAAGCCTGGCAGGTGAGGAGCACTTTGAAATCCATTTGAAATGATGGAAGGTGCAGAAGAAACTTAGAGTTACAGTGGACAGTGCTATAAGGGAGGCATCACTCTGCTTCAAAGGCAAGGTCCAAAACCTTACACTGGGTCACAAGGGGAGATTCCTTGCATGCCCATATTCCATCTGCTCTTGGACCAACATAGAATGTATATTCTCAATGCTCTGAGCCTGACAAAAAGTCTCTGCACAATCCAGCTGAAAGAAAACAAGTGCTCCAGCACTGCTCCCTCTGCAACATGTGGGAGTTTTGCCATCTGCCATGGGCAGCATCGAGGATGTTGTTGATGGAGGTGAAACAGAGCTATTCAAGTCTCAAGCAGAAAAAAATCACGTGCTGCTAGTGAACTCCAACCTGTGTCACTGTATTCCTGACCAAGAAGCCGTGGGTCTTCTGTCTCGTTCATGTGTCTGGTACATAGCTAGGGCTCTACCTGCTGGTGTCCCAGGAAAGGTGACCTAAGTGTAGACAAACACAGCAGCTTTTGCCCAGGTTTGTGGCAGCTCTGAGAACAGGAAACTCTCTAGACAATTGTTCAGAGAGGTGTAGGCAGGGAACCATTTGTGGGCAGAGATTGAAAAGTAAATCTTTTCCAATCCAAAGTGACCCCCAACCCTTTTCATTGTGCACAACGTATCTACCTTCTCTCTGAGGTGAACAATGCTTCACTCTCACAGAAAGACTTACTTGGTACTTCAGTGTCAAAATCAAGCACTCAACAGTCAAGTCCTCAAAAGGTAAGAAGTGCCACCAGGGAAGAAAGGCTCACTGAGTCTGAACATGCATGTGCTCTTGTTTAATGGTGTTATCTCCTACTCTGTGAGTCTGCACAGTTTTCCTCATAGGGCTCCTGTCTCTTTCCATGTACAAACTTGCTTGGTGACCCATTATTCCTCCTCTTGTTCTTCCTCATTGTGCAATGTGTGGCCCTTACTGCACACTCTTCAAACCCTGCTACGAAGACAGAATTATTCATTTCCTTATGAGCTCTCCTAGGGCACTGATGACAAGCATTAGTGAATCTTATTTTTCATCATTCTCCTGTGAGATGTGGGGGTGGTATTATGCTTGGTTTATAGATGACATTTGAAGCAGAGAGAAATCAAGTTCAAGAGTATTCACCAATTCTGTTTGAGGTGTTCTCTGTCTGCAATCATGGTCCCATGCAGCACTGAGGCTTCTCAAAGCCTGATTGTGTTCAGATCCATTTGGGAACTCAGCAAATGCAGAATTAGTGATGATCTGGGAAGCTTTTAATATCTTTTACTAGTGACTTCCCCCATTCTGCTCAAAAATTCTCTAGCAGAGGCAAGGATATTACAGATATTTTTTCCACATTGGTTTTCAGTTGCATTAACTGATTCTCTTTCCAATATCCTCCTTAGTTCACTACATGCTTCCCACCTCCTGCATCAATGGCGAAGGAGCCATCAGGTTGTAGCCTCCCTCACCTTGCAGCCCTAATTGACCCCTTATTAGGGTCTTGCCTGCATGGTGATAGAAACTGAGGGGAAAACAAGGACATGGCAATAAAATCTGCGATAAATGATTTTGAGGGGGTCACAGTGGCATGACATAGACAGATCACTGGGGCTGTGTCTCCTCTGGTTCCTTCCAGAATGGTTTCACTTGATTTAATTGAAATCAAAAGAGCAAATAAAATCCCAAGACAAATCAGACCATGACAGGCCTTTGACATGAAATTTTCAGCTCAGGTGATGAAAGTTTGGCCAAGATTTCAGCAAGCCTTGGCATGGAGGCAGAGCTACAGCACCAACTGCAAGAGCCATGTTTTACACAAGGAGACTATGGTGACCTCATGGTGTTTTGCAACTGAAAAAAGGGAGACTAGACAGTGATATTAAACATATTAAACCATTAAAGATTGCAGAGGTGGTAATGTTCGGTTCAAGGAGGTTGCACACTCTTGTGCTGCCAGGTAGAGATGCTGAAGATAGGGCTGAGCACTGCATCCATCAGCAGGGACACCACTGTGCCTGGGGCTCTGGCCTCTACAATAGTTGAGCTGAGATTCCCTGGGAAAAAGATGGGCCTAGGCTTTGTAGCTCTTTCCTTTCCTTTCTTATGGTGGATTTCTGGGTGTGGAAGGAGTTTATACCAAAACCTGAATCACTCTCATGTATCTTAAAAAAATAAACAGGCTTGAAAGGAGAAAGCTCTGCTTTGGCAAAAGCAGAGGCAGGGACCTGTGTGATGTGATCACTGCAGTGAGGGGCTAGGCAGGGAAATGTAGAACAAGTTCTGTCTTGAAAAAGGCAACAGGAGTCAGGGAAGAGGGTACATTTAACATGGTGGATGGAGCCATGGCAAGGGGAGCATTCCAGTAATCTATCTGGCTTATCCAGGACACCACCTCTGAAAGCAGCTTTGGATGTCAGGAGCAGAGTGGTGCTTGCCTTCCTAAAGACTCTCCTAGTGACCTACTTGCTGTTAAACAGACATTGGCAATGTGCTATGGCTGTGTGCACCTGCATAAACCAGAGATCCATTAGGATGTGATACAGAAATCGTCTCCAGCTTTAGGATTTATCAGTGTGGGTCTAACATTGCCAAGGCCTAAAACAGTGGTTCTCTTCCTAGTGGCAGATACTAATCATGGAAGTCCTTGATCCAGCAGGCTCTAAAATAACTGGAATAACCCCTTCAAGGTTATTCTGTGCTCTCCTCTGTATGTGAATATATGCTGTTTGGTTCAGCTTGCATCATAAAATCATGGAAAGTTAAGGGGTTGGAATGGAGCTTAGAGACCATCTAGTCCCAACCCCCTGCCCTGGGCAGGGACACCTCCCACCAGAGCAGGTTGCTCAAGGCTCAGCCAACCTGGCTGTGAACACTGCCAGGGTTGGGGCAGCCACAGCCTCCCCGGGCAACCTGGGCCAGTGTCTCACCACCCTCACAGAGAAAACTTCTTCCTTATAACTAACCTAAATTTCCCTCTTTCAATTTCTCCCCATTACTCCTTGTCCTATCACCCTAGTTCCTAACAGAGTTCCTCTGCAGTTTCCCTGGAGCCCCTTCAGCTCCTGGCAGGGTGCTGTGAGGCCTCCACACAACCTTCTCTTCTTCAGGCTGAACAGTCTGAACTCTCTCAGCCTGTCCTCATAGGGAAAGTGCTCCTGTGGTCTTCTCAGCTTTGTGGCCTCCTCTGGACTTGCTCCAGCAGTTCCCTGTCCTTCTTACGTTCAGGACACCAGAACTGTGTGCAGCACTTCAGGTGGAGCCCCACAAGAGCAGAGTAGAGGGGGAGAATCACATCCTTGGACCTGCTGCCACTCCCCTTTGGCTGCAGCCCAGGATGTGCTTGGCTTTCTGGGCTGCGAGCACACACCGCTGATCAGCACGACTCATCCCACAGACCTGTGCTTTGGGACAGGTACCATTAGCATCCAGCAGTTCCTTTTAATTGCTGGGCAATAAGGACATTTTCCCAAGTGGATATATATTGCTCATAAACTTTTCCTCTAAAAACTCTCCTGTTTAGAGAACAGAGCAACAACCATCCCTTAATATAATATATTTAAACAGCATGATAAAAACCCTCTCTGGAGACTCTGGCAACACACTATTCCACCAACATTATAATGGATGGTTTTCTTCTTTTAAATGTCTCACCATTAAAGTTTAACGAGCAATACTTACTTTGAGTCTAAACTTATTTTTCTCCTTGACAGATTGGATACTTAGTTTGGATTTGTTAACAGAGCTAGTCATAAAAATGTCTCCTTCAAAGAAACTGATGGATACTGTCCTTAGAAAATTGGGCTTTGATGCCTTATTTGATTTCCATGGCAAAATAAGTTCATACTTTTTGGAAAAAATGAACAAGAAGTACTATATAGAGCAAATTGATAAGCTCATGTCTCTTTTTTTTTGCCTGGAATATCAGTTTATATCAAATAAAATAGGTTGTGTAGCCCAGAAATGTCCTAACTCAGGACTGTACTTAACAACAGGAGGGTCATCTGTGGAATTTCTGATCTAGCTTTAGGTATTTGCAGGACTTTCCCTCTTCTAATCCTTTACTTTAAACATATATAGTACTACAAAGAACAACCAGAAATGAAATTGCTCACATCTTTACCTCAAGGTTATTTATGGCATCACATATCTTAACCAAGTGTCTGGTTAATGTCCTTTGTAGTGTTTCCAGTTCTCACAGTTTTACTTTGAATCTCAAAACATTAATATTTCTCTTAAACTTTTCAGTTTCCTTCCAAAAACAACTTCTAGCCATAAATTTGGAAAGGCAATGCTCACCTTGTGAATGCTCACTCTTCAAGACAAGTACACATTTGTTTTGAACCATAAAACAAAAGAAGCTGCAAGGAAGGAGGGATGAGCCTGACTCATGATTTTTCTTACAGTCAATTTGACCTTCCTGTGATAGACTCAGATTCTCTCAGAACAGTCTCTGTGATCTTGCCAAGCCTTGTGCTTCAAGAACACACATTTGAGGGAAGTCTCCTTGACCCCTTAGTGCTGTGGTGCCTGATGGCTGAGTATGTTGTTGAGTTACAGCAGAGAAATAAAGAAAGTGATTCAAAGACTTGCAAGAAATATTCACAAGAAGAAAAAATGCTGAACAAGGACATTCAGAATTTCTTTAACATCATTTTCTTATAACAGCTGCTGTCACTACCCTCTGCTGCAAAGCTGAGCTACAGTACTCAGCTACCTACTGATGAGCCTTTTCCTAGCTCAGACAAGGGCAACAGGCAACACTTGGTATTTTAAGGCACTAAGATCCACCGGTAAAGAAAAGAACAGACCACAAATAGCTGGTAGAAACCCATACAACATCACAGCAAACATTTCCTAATTTACTGCAATGCCAGAAGATGATTCATGCCAGTGTTCCTGTTGCATAATCTTCCCCACAGCTCAGGAGAGTGAAACTACAAACCCAAAGGTCTCGCTGGGTTTTCAGTGACATTTATGTTTAGGCTGAACTTTCAGTTAGGAAAGTGTGAGTTTTTATCTGATGACAAAGGAGGGGGAACTGATATAGTAAGGTGTTGTTTCAGAAATGATAAACTCCTGACTGTACCAGATTGTCATCCCCCTCGGCCCAGCGTAAACCCCGAGCCAGACCACAGGCTCATTTGCCCTTCCTGACTTTCAGCCAAGTCTTGTTCTGATGACTTCCTGACCCCTTCAGCCTGCCTGATCCCTAGGGGAGCACAGCTGGGCCCTGAGGGCAGTAAACCCCTCCAGATAAACCATGCCAGTGTCCCTCAAGGCTTGCTTCGCATATGGAAGCTGTCACAGGGGCTCCCCAGACCTTTCAGTGGCAGCAGAAGAGCTGGAAACTCCAGGCATATGTTTGCTCAGCCTGAGCATTGTGCTTATGGGAGATCCAATGTTTTCCAAGGGCAGCAGGATCTCCCAGGCATGCAGAGAGCCCCGGGCACAAGCACCACTGCCGAACTGCCTGTGTAATCAGCAGGGAAATTCCACCCAGGCAGCACAGAGAAGGGAGTAATAAAGGAGCAGGCAGCAAGGATCACTACTTCAGAGCCTCTGATAAGTGTCACATATATACAACTATGTATTTTAGGGGCACAACTTACTCCTTAAAATCAAGTGAATTAGTGAGTACTGCACATGTTCCAAGGAATGTCAGGCTGAGGGTTGGATTCCTGTTGGGCTGAGGTATGGTGGGTTAATGCCTGGTGCCAGGCATTTTTTGGTGCTGATTTGGTGACTATTGTTTCAGAAGAGCTGGTGTGAGCAGCACATGAGTCCTCCACACCTCAGCAACTTTGTGCTCTCTGTTACACCAGAGTGAACCAGGTTAGTTCCTCCTTCATGGCAGTATTACTACAGGCAATGTCATTTCTTCCCCTCTCTGTCGAGAGTAAAAAAATTTCCTTTATTCAGAAAAAAAGTGCCAAATATTCTGAGAGTAGCTTTACTTTCCTCAGGATTTCAGTGGGATTTCCAGTGTCACAGCATTTCACATCCCCTCCCTCCAGCTGATGGCTTAAATGAGCTGCCATTGCCAATCTGTGGGGCAGACAAAACATTTGCTGAGCACTTGGCTTCAACAAATGCCCTTTTGGGTAGGGATGGGTACTCAGGCACAGCCTGGGCTCTGCAGGTGCGTGGCCCTGACTCACACAGAGCTGTCTCTTTCCTGCAGCAGGGAATTTCTTCTCCTGGCTCTCTGCCCTCTTGCCAGGGCTGGACACTGTCTGTCTCTGAGGATGGATCTAAACCATCCCTGGGTTTGGCCTTGAGAAGGAAAGTGGGTGATCCCCAGGTGATCAACACCAGCTGCTGAAAAAAGCTCTGGGTAATCCTGAAACTAAAGAGGCTTTAGGGTTTGAAAACAAAAGGACGGACTGAGGGCAACCTCTGTCAAACGGAGAACACTGTGAGCCTTGTGCTAAGGTTAGTGAAATGACGGTTCCTCGTGTTTCACCGGCAGAGACCACAAACCCACCAGGCAGCTGCCTGTGGGTGAGAAAGGGCTGCCTGACTCACCACCTTGGAGCACTTCTTCGTACCACCATGGGATGAGGGTGGAGAGCTGAAGTAAAGCTTCATCCCTGCGAGCTGGGTTGAAGCTGAAGTAGGAGCATATGCCAGAAAGGGGAACAAAAACTCATCAACCCAACCACAGCTGTGGCTAGAGAAAGGAAGATGGGGTTTCACAGCCTCTCTCCTCTCACATCAGGACTGCATACCATAGGGAAGGAGGGGTAATCCACACTGCTCCCACTGAGGCATTGCCTCTCCGGAGCTGGAGCTTTGCAGTGCCATTCCCTCATCCTGCTATGATCCACCATCCTTGGCAGCAATGTAGCCAACTGGTTCTTTCATTTGGATGAGGATGGGGATGAAGAGAGAAAACATCAAGGTGTAGGTGCCTCCTACATCACTAAAACTGTTACATTGAATGGAAAATCATCCATGAGTGGTAAGCTGAAAAAGAGCACCGGTGGAAATAGAGGTTGAGTTGACAGCCTGAACAGAGAGAGAGAAACCTGTGTGGTAAAGATGACACTGAGAGTACACAGGGCTCACAGATCACTCAGAGGTCCTCAGCTGCATGATACAGCAAAAGGGAAAACAAGAATATATATGTATTTAGAAAGTACCTGGGAGGCCATAAATCATGCCATAAATGATTCCTGTCATGCTCTGTCCACTGAAGATTTCATCTAGAGTGCAGCTCTCTCTTGCACTGATGAGCAGGATGGTGTCAGTTCACTCAGAGATGTGAAGAGGTTTTGAAAATGATAGGAATACCTTTGGGTACCGAAAGGAATCTTTACCAATCATGGATATTCTGCATGAAAATACCTGTGGAATTTTCAAAACTGGGGAGAAGGGAGATGTCTTCTGAACTGCTGAAGGAGTGATAATTTTCAATGCTAAGTCTGAGCTTGAAGCAAGTGTTTATGTTCAAGTTATTAACTGGAAAGGCTGGCACCACCTTAACTGCAGTAACACTGGCAGGGGCTGCTGTGCCTCTCACACTAACATCAGCTGTGGCTGCAGAAATGGGAAATAGCCTCTTGTTGGTTCCTCATTCTGAAGCAGGGAGGGCATATGTGCCTCCCGTGGCACATCCCCTTCCTCTTGTATCCTCTAATCTCTAATCTTTAATATCCTGTTTTAACTGGAAGTTAAGATTTTAGCTTCATAACACTGCCCACATACTAGAAGGCTGTAACTGAAGCAGGGCAGTGACTGCACATCAAGTTCAAAGTCCTGCCAAATAAATACATGTTGAAGTATTCACTCAAATCCATTCTAAATCAGAAAAAAAAGCACAAAGATGATTCAGTGTTTTGATGAGCAAAGGCAGATTTAAGCATACACTTAATTAATTCATAAAATTTGTGCCCAAGGCTTGCTCCAGAAGTGTTACACGATGTTCCCTTTTGCAGAAGATCTTTCAGAGACTTCTCTTTCCAGAGTCTAATGTTATTCTGTCTTAATTCATTACAGACTAGACTTTGCCACTTCCATTAATGCAAACCCATCCTTTCATGTTGAGCTGAAAATAGCTAAAAGCAAAAAATCTAATTGAACTCTTAAACTAAGCAGCCTGTTTGGAAAGATCCGTTAGCAGAGAGTGTAGGCTCTGCAGAGCCTGTGTTGTGTTTGAGCTGTGCTAACTGCTGCAGTGTTCAGCCCTGTGACACACATTGTTCACTGGAAATCAAATTGCACACTGTCATAACAGTCTATTAACAGCACTGAATCATGGCAGAACTTCACCTCTTTGCTAGGAGATAACATTTCTCTTTCCTCCCAAGGAGAAAATAGCTTCCTTTCCTGCAGCAGTACATAGAATGGTGCTAGTGCTTGACAGGGATGTCAACTTCCCTTGACTATTAAGCCGAGGGGAAATGTCTTTGTTACACATTTGTGTTCTCCTTTCATCCTCTTCAGAGAGGCCCCAGCTCAATGTAAACAAAATAAAGCCAGGGTATCAGCTAAAAACAAAACCATTTTGAAGACTCTTTGATCTCCCTGACTTCCTGTTAAATATACAATCGACTGTTTCTCCACATCCTCAACCACTGCAGATCTGATTTTCTCTGCAGTTTATATTGACTTTGGCACCACTCAAAATTAACAGAACATTGGCTAGAAAATCTCTTAAAGGCAAAGAAACCCAACCCCTCCTCAGCCTCACCTTTGGCTTTCTGTGTCTCCTGCTTTTCAACCCTGCCACTCACCTTTCCATATATGTATGAAGACCCCAAGGCTAGTCCCTCTCTTTTGTCAAACTCCTGTTTTCCAACTCCTGTCAGTCCAGCTTCCTCTTTCCCCGTCCAGTGAAGATCCCTCAGCCCTGAAAGAACTCAGCATCTCTTTTCCTCTGTATCTACACGCTGTTCAGTACTGGTTTTCCCCCTGAGAAGCTTCTCCTGCCCTGATCCACCAGCACTGCTACCAGGTCACTCTGTTGATTTTGGTCTTCTCCACCACAATGTCTTTCTCCACTGCTACCTGTGCTTTACACCATCGTCTGGATCGGGAAGATCACTGGTTACCCTTCACCACCTGCATGGTCAGATCCTGACTTCCCATCCTTCCCTTTCCCCTCACTTCTGCCTCTTCATGTGGTGCTGGGTTAATGCTTGGAATTGATGATGTTGGATGTCTTTTCCAGCCTTACTGGTTCTGTGATTCTGTGTAGCTCAGCACTTAGCTGCATCTCAGCCCTGCCCTTCTCCCTTTTCAGAATTCAAACTTTTCCAGTCTGTTCAGAATGCCATTTCTTCTCTCTCAAAGGGCTTTATGCCTTCACCCTCACCCCATTGTCATTTGAACAATGATTGCCTTTTTTTCCCTCTGAGGGGGTGAGAATGGGTGGATGGGAACAAGACAGTTTGCTGTCAACTTTCTGCTCCTCAAGCTTATCTTTAAACTGTCCAGTGTTCATCAGTTCTGCTGTGTTAATGACTCAGGCAACAATATTAATTATTTAGGCTGAGAAGGGAGTTATATCTGATATAGATGAATAGTTGGGAAGGTATTTAGGTCTTATGGTACTTGTGCAAAGCACTGCACATAATCTATGGAGCTCTACAAGTACCAACAGGAAGTCTAATCCTCTATACTGGCAAACTGTTCACTTGGTCTCTTCCAGATTTAATTACACTGAAGAAAAACAAAATGTTGTAGCTTTAAGGACTACCAGCTCCATTAAGTGTTACATTTTAAGCAAGAGAAATGTACACACACAATGGAAAGACACAAAACGTTGCTCCATGCACACATCAGATAAATTGTTCTCTGACTTTAGTGACAGCAGAGACAAAAGGCTCTGTCTCCCTCATTGTGGCAGCAACATCTGGGTGGCTGCCTTCAAACTTCTCCCCTCACATGAGGCCTCTCTGTGTTCCAGTAACAGGAGGAAGAACATTGTTTCATATACTTCAGGTAGCACCAAAATGGGTCAGGCCTGAAGCAGCCTGTGAGAGGGTGATGCATGTGAGCCTTGCCATGACAGTGCAAAAGTGGGAATTGAGTTTGATGCATCAAGGGGAGATTTGCTGTCACAATAATGGATCTCATGGGGTTTGGAGTGCCTGATCAGAGAACTTTTTTACAGCTTGCCTGGTTTCCCTTCTTGCCTCAGGGGTGTTTTATAAAATGAAGCCAATAATTCATAAAATAAAGGGCCCAGAATATCCAAACATATTGCTCTATAGAACAGTCGCTCAGGTTACCAAGTATCCACTCAAAGCAGAGCAAAGGCTGAATTCTCAGATAGCAGAAATCCACTCAAATCCTGTCTTGCACTGCAGCAGCTTTGGGTTCATCCTGCCTCACAGAGCTCTCCTAACCCCAGCAGCAATGGCCCTTTGCAGGATTCTCCTCCCATCGAAGCCCAGATTGATGATGACATTGATACTAGATATACTTCTTCCCTGCTCACAGCACCCTCACAGCCTCCTCCCTCTTGCTCCCCACTTGGGAACTATTGACAACTGGGCACTGTGTAAAAATGACCCTTCAAATGATGCTCCAGACTCAAGAGGTCCTCAGGATACAACTCATTAGTCTTTGAGGAGAACTCATAACTCTCAGAATTGCCAGAAGAAATAAAACCCTAGCTGATTCATTTCAAATGTGCCTCAATCTTCACCTCAGCAAGTTTGGTCAAGTTTTTAAAAACAAGTCAGAAAACACAAGCAAAACCTAATTAGAAATCAAAGCTGAAGACAGGCATCTTTGTACACTTTCATTGCAAGCTGAGTTTCTAATCTGGTTTCCTTTCCTTTAGGCACAGAGCAGCTCTTTGGGAATGGTCAGTTCTGTCAGTCTTTGTTCCTCTGGTTTGGCATTGCTGCAGAGACAGTGGTGGTACAGGAGGTGACTCTTTTACTGAGTCAGCTGCACTAAAAGAAAGATCAGCCAGGAGGTCACTCCCTATGGACTAAAGCTGAGATATTGCTTTATCTAGCAGCACATTCAATATCCTGCAAGTATGTAGCATAGTGAAATTTCAGCCTCAAGTGATCGTTTCTGGACTCTTGTGTTATAAAAATATTCTTACTTTAATCAGTTTGTCTGCATGACTTAAGGTCAAGTGTTCTGGGCTTATGCCATAACGATTTGTGCGGTATTGCAAGCGATACTGGAATATATTTTAAATTTTCATTTATTTATTTATTTTTCGTATTTTAAACATGAATGTATGTGAGAAAGCAAGGAATCAATACACATTTAATTACTGAGTTCTGCTGTTTTTTCAACACAAGGATCTTCAAACTCTTTACCAGCCAGAGAGTTTGTGGCTGCACCATCCCTGGGAGTGTTCAAGACCAGGTTGGAGGGGGCTTGGAGCAACCTGGGCTGGTGGAATGTGTTGGAGTTGGAATAAGATGAACTTTAAGGTCTCTTCCAACCCAAACCATTCTGGGATTCTGGGATTCTTTACAAACCCTAATTTCTTGCTTGTTACGGGGTTTGGATCAGGCCCCCAAAACAAAGAAACCAGATCTCTTCTTCCTGATCTCCTTCATTGCACTGCAGGAGTAAATTACATTTTGCTTTCTCTAAGTGGGGAGCTGCAAACAACTCTGGTGCCTTTGGAGGAGGCATGGAAAAAGAGTATGGCTGATTCTAAATAAAAGTTACTGTCAGAGCAACCTTGATAGCAGAAATAATGAGGGGATCACATGGGAATACAGACTCAGGGTTTAGTTTAATCATCATTCCCTATCAGCTGCACTGATCCAGTTCTGCATGACTAAGTCAAATAAATGTTAGATAACTGAAATTATCTCCTTACTTTTCATTCCCCTCTCCAGTACCCACAGCATTTGTTTCAGTGACTTGAAAATAGGTAAGTCTATAAAGGACACCTGGAAGTGCTGATAAGCAAACAGAGGACAGACTTCTCATGAAGAGGAATCTGAAGGTAAAGCTATGAAAGAGATTTCTAAAAACAAAAAAATAGTAGTAAGATCATAAATATCATGTTGCCTTTGAAAATGTCTATCAAGGCTGTACCCAGATGCATAAATTGGTTTCCATTCACTTCCCAGGGACTGTGAGTGCTGAAGCATGTGATTTTCAACTCTACTCCCGACTCCACTGGGGGGAAAGACCATCAATATTGAAAAAGTTGCTTTGATACATTACAAAAAACCTTGCAACTAGTGATGTGGCATTTTCATTAAACAAAACTCCCAAAACCTCATACCAAAGCCAACAAGAAGCCTTATATAGGCAGCCTTGAGCTTTGGTTTGAAATTTTGATGCAAATCCAAATTATGCTGGTTAACTTATCCTAAGAGAAAGAATAAATAGTGTAGGATCCCAATGTGTTGCAGTAAAGCAGCATTTCAGGTTTCCTTAATTTGTGCAGTATCTCAGGTAAATTTATAATTAATTGCATTTTCTCCTAGTTTCTTTCACACTGTCCCTACCTCCCATGAGTGACTGCAAGCCTCACCCAGATGATGATCCTTAAACCTCTCACTCCTAGAAGCACATAAGTGCATCAGAACCTCAGTGTTCATCTATGTGGGCCACGACATGGTACGAAACATGAACTCTTCAAGATACACCAAAAGAAAGGAAACAACATTATTACTGTAGTTTATTACTAAACTTTCACACCCATTTGATGCTATGCTAAGGGTTTTGAATGTCTGAGTTTGTAGTTCTGCCTTTAGCCTTCACATCAAGTACTACACTATGTGCTTAAACTGAACTGGATTTAAGTTTAGTTTTAATTCAGGGCAACCTGCCCAGATTTCTTCTCCCTCTGCTGACAGAACTGGCAATGCTTTAGCAGAGCCCTGAGAGTATTTCAGCCTCACTAGCAAAGAGCCCTCACACAAGGCACTTTATTTCTCCCCAGAACAAATAAACAAGGAGTAAACATCCCTCCTCTCACACACACATGGAGCAGGAGGGTTTCTTTGTGATTCTCTTCTCCTTTATGCCATTCCTATAGCCTGGCTAAGATTTGAGCTTTATCAACATTTTGTGGAAAAGCAAAGCTGTATTTTTGCAGTATAAGTACCCAGAAAATGACTTAGGGGTAAAAATAAATCCAAGTTTTTTGTCTGTGTATATGCATAGCTTGTGGACTCTCTTCAGTTCAGCTGTGTTTGAGGATCCCAGTAGTTCAACATGCAGTGAAATCTCTGGTAGGAGAGAAGAACGGGGAGACTGTAGTGGTTTGATTTTCCCCTTTTTGATCTTGAAGAATGCACTTTCTTGGGTTACACATTAAACTGTCAGGAGGCAAAATCAACACTTGGGATTCTACATGGAGCTTGAAACATTGCCCCACAAAGCATAGCCATAGCTTCTCCCATAAATCTGCAAGTTGTTTTCCTTATCTGAGCAAGCTATGTATAAATATTAACATATTATTCATGAGTAAATAATTCCATGCCACTCCTTGCTGCTGCTGCCTCAAAGAGGATTCTTGGTTCAGATGAGAGTGACAGTCCCTTTGTGGGGCCTCAACTGTGCTTCAGGTTAAAAGAATTTTTAAAAAAAAGAGGGTAATGGTTCATCATAATTAAGTAAACCAAAACGAAGATGTAAGAGACCTTTAGCTGTTTGTTTTAATGTAGGAGAGTCATCACCACATAAAAACTACTGGCTAACTCTGTAGTAATTGCAATTAGTAAACTCCCACTTGGCTTGGATGAGGTAGGGCTGAGATCCAAAGGGTTTGTTCTCTGCCGTGTGCATGGATGGATGTTAGGAGCAGCCTCAAGCTCTGCCCAAGGTTCAGCGTAAATATTAGAGCAAGCAGAGGATGTCAGACACAGTTTGAATCTGGTTCAGGATCTCCCTGAAGTGCTGGGGGGTCAGTTCCAGCATATTGATCAGGGTGCTTTCTGCCTCCCAAAACTGCAGCATAATGGTGGGATTTCTCCTTCCAGTACAGGTGAATTTGCTCATTAAGATGTTGAAAATCTCCCTTGTGCACAACAAAAAAGTGTATTCTTGCAGAGGGTTGGACAAGTCAGCAGCTGTGGACAAGAGGCCATTGCAAGTGGAACATGTGAAAACAGGAGCCTATTCATAAAAATAATATATTTATATTTACTCATTAAAAGCCTTTGCTCAGGATCTTTTTCGAAGTTCAGCTGGATAAAAAATACCCGATTCGAAAGCCGAAATGAAGACTTTAACAGATGTGCCCTGGCAAAAAAAAAGGGTGTAGACACAGCAAGGAATTCAGACGGGACAGACAGTCATATATGGACACAGGGATCTCAAATAAAATGCTTGTGGATGGGAGTGGACGTTTTGTGTTACCTGTAACCAGCCTCTGTCTTTGGGGCCTGGTCTATTCCTTTCTTTTTCATGGCTGCAGCTTTTTTACTGGTGCTTTTTGTACTACAGGGTAATTTTACATGGACCTCAGTCACACTGACAACCAGAGGGAAACATTTTATAAGGAAAACCTTCCCTATAACTAAGAATTTGGATTTTATTTGAACAAGGCATACTTAAACCTCACGAAATTTCAGGCTGCAAGGCTTGGAAGAGGCATGTTTGTAAGTGTGTGTGCAGTCACACTGAGCAACAGCCTGAGAGCAGCTACTGGTATGCAAAGTCTCAGCAGCGCTGAGCGTTTGCAGGTGCTGCCTCCTCGCAGACCTTGGTGTTGAAAATCCTCCACTCCATGCTGTCAGGATATCGGCACAGCCCCATGGATGTCTAGCCTAGTGACAGTTTTATCTCCAGCTGAACTGAAAGCATATTAATTTCAGGCTGTTAGCACATTTGTAAAGATTAGATCAGGCCTTATCCAAGTGACTGTGGTTCAGCCGAGGGCTCAGCCTCAGGAGGCTTTTGTGTCCTTGGGTGTCCCTTTCTGGCCTCTGAGGGCTGTGCAGGGGAAGATGCTGTGGTGTCCCCAGCAAGGTACTTTACTGTCTCTCATGAAACTAAAAAGCAAACCAAAGAACTGTCCTCCAGGCTACTGATTACCATCTCCTGTCACACACTGGGCACACGTAAACCATGTCAAGAGTTATCATATAAGGTCTAGTAGTCAAATGACCAGAGAAAGAGCTAGGATTGCCATTTCCACCCTTCTGAAGGTGCGTGTTTTTAAGGAGGTCTGTGAGGACCTTGCCCACCAGGACATCCTGTGTTATCGAAGCAGAACTCCTGGCTGCTTCCCGTGCAGCAGTGCATGCCCCAGCAGCCCTGGCCCCAAGGGAGCAGCCAGGAGTGAGGTGCACACTGCAAACACACATCATTCGGGCTGAAGTTGCCTCATATCACACAGGAACATTGTGACAGAAGGGAAAGCTCAAATTTCCTGGGAGAGCACTCACTCGCCCTAACCTTTCACGTTCACAACCACCTCACTGCCCTTTCCCTTCCTGTATGGTCATCAAGTGCTGTCCAGTGTGTAAAAGAAGTAATGAGGGAATCACATAGGCAGAATGCTTTCATTGGACAATTTCAGCTCCTCTTCAGAGTAGCTCTGTCCAGATGGAATATAAGGGTCTGGTGAAGGCCATGGTGAAGGCTTCTGACATAAGTCAGAAGCAGAGAGGTCTTGGAGTGCAGGAATGGCCTATCCCTGGCTGTCCACGGAGGTCACCGCCAGTTCAGGAGAGCCTACAGAAGTAACTGCCAAGAACTGGGAAACTATATTAGAAGGATCACTCTGGACATGCTGCTGCTTTGGATATTTTCCTTAGGCAAGAGATGCTGCCACGGTCACAGAAAGAATTCTGCCTTAACTAGACCTTTGGCTAGAGGTGGTTGTGTGATTTTTGTACTACTGAGCCTCTTTGAACAAGCAGGTGAATTAGTGTATGAAGGACTAGGAGTTTTCAACAAGGCAACTTTTTAATGTATCTGCATGTTTTCTCATTTGCAGAGGAGAATAATTGCAGTACCCTGCGAGGATTTGTCTGAGCTGTGGATTTCACAGCATTGACATTAATGCTGAAGACATTAACTTGCAATGACCTTGTGTTTTTTTTGTGACTCTTGCCAGGAATTATTTTCCTGTAGGTTTGTTCTGAGTAAGATAGGTTTGCTTGCATGTAACTGCTGTTCTACATATATATATATTTATATTACCTTAACCAAGGGAAGCTCCCACACTTTCCCTTGTTTAGGCATATTATATGTGATATGGATCCAAAGTCAAATGTCACAGTCCTTATTTACAAGGTAAGGTATGAATATAGAATCATAGAATTTTAGGAGTTGGAATGGAGCTTAGAGATGATCCAGGGCCAACCCCCTGCCCTGGGCAGGGACACCTCCCACCAGAGCAGGTTGCTCAAGGCTTTAGCCAACCTGGCTGTGAACACTGCCAGGGCTGGGGCAGCCACAGCCTCCCTGGGCAGCCGGTGACAGCGTCTCATCACCCTCACAGGGAAAAAACTTTTGCCAATTTCACTGCCCAGCTCACTCTTCAGTGTGGCTGCTGCTTAGGGAATGTGGAGCAAATGGAGTTGAGGAGGTCACAGCCCTGTCTGCTGTGAGCTTCACAGGTCCTCTTGTTTCTCTGCTGCTGTTGGAAAATTTCCTTCCACATATAGGTAATGACCAGGTAGGAATGTACAAGGCTGTGTGGAGACTTCAGAGCAACCTGCCAGGAGCTGAAGGGGCTCCAGGGAAGCTGCAGAGGGACTTGGTTAGGAACTGCAGTGACAGGACAAGGAGTAATGGGGAGAAACTCAAAGACGGAAATTTAGGCTAGATATTAGGAAAATGGTTTTTGCCTATGAGGGTGGTGAGACACTGTCCCAGGTTGCCCAGGGAGGCTGTGGCTGCCCCAACCCTGGCAGTGTTCACAGCCAGGTTGG
>NW_008667043.1:550-3880 GCF_000695815.1 Acanthisitta chloris | reverse complement strand
GCACCTCAAAAGCTGGTTCTCAACCACTCCCTGTCTTTCAAACTAGCCACAGTGGCATGTCGAGGCAGCCTGGGAGCTGTTTCAGCAGGCACCAGGCTCCCCTCGGAACTGGCTGTCGGCTAAGCGTAGCCAGGGAACTGTGTGCTCTGGCCAAGCTCCCTCCAGCCTGCCTGTTCCAGCATGTCCTGCACAGGGATGTCAGAGGCAAAAGTTGATGGAACTGGCTTTGTGTCTGCCCAAAAATCCCTCACTCCCTTCTCACTACTTGAAGGGTATAAAGGGAACATGGAGCAACACACAGAAGATATTCTTCAGCCTCTGAAGCTGTTAAATATATCTCTAATAAAGGTATATGTGTGTGCGAGCTGCAGTGAACACCTTCTTGTTTCTCATGCTAATTTTATATTGTTCCTGAATTTCTCTTTGATTTTTTCTCTTTTTGAAAGTACAGTTTAAATATCTCTTTGATTTTTCTTTGTGAAAGTACAGTTTAAACTCTACTCCTATTCATTGATTGATCCTATTAATAAATAAGATGTGCAGAGATGGGTTTTTAGTCATTTTTAAGGTACAAGACAGCTGTAAAGACTTTGGGGTTTTTCTTTGAGTATATGATTTGCTCACATTATATATCTATCTATATATATAGATATATAGATATATATATCTTTATATATATCTTTATTTTTCACTGTGATAAGTGAAGTCCCTGAATCTCTACTATGCCACAAGCAAAGATAAAGACTTCTGTTTGTAAAAAACAAATTGCATCACAAATAATGAACATAATCACAAAAGAAAAAGCATAAACTTGTCCTGCCTAGTGGTGGCTTCCAAAACGTCAGAGATTTTGTAAACCAGCAAACAGATCCAGACCACGCAGAATTGGGAAGGTCCTGCTTTTCCTGTCTGTTAGTTTTTCCACTGTGAGAGTGTCCAAACCTCTCTGAAATAAAGGGTGACTGTCTAGGGGTTCAGAAAGTCATGTCTTCATAGAACAGTTCACTCTCACAGGTAACACCAGCAGGCACACAAGCTGCTCCATAAAATGTCATGGCCCTAAGCTTGAAACTGTATCCTACATCCCAAACCCAAATGTTTGTTTGTTTTCTCGAGTTTGTTTGTTTGTGTTCTCGAGTTTAGATCAGTGGTTTAGCTGCCTACACCTCGTTTATGAGATCGTAAGCAAGTGAGACACAGTTTGGCTTAGTGTTTAGCAAATTATATTCACCCTTTTGCCACTAAATCACTGTACAAGCACAACAAACCACTCAGCTCTTCCTCTCCTTCCCCTTATTCAAATTTACCCAGTTGATCACTTGTGATATGACTGTGAGGATTGAAGACCAACACAGAAATATGCACAGAAAAGTCTGGAAGTCCTGCTGGACCAAGGTCACAGGAGGAATTCTGAGAGGAGAGATGAGATTTGAGTATTAATGGAAACTTTATGGATGAGAAAAGCATGGAATGGTCCCCATGGTTTTCCTGCCAGAACAGCTAGAAAGAAATGTTGGTTCTCAACAGGAATCCACTCTCAGATCCCTCTGATATAACAGACTTGCCAGGTCTGAGGCAGGTCCTTCAGGCTCAGTCTTCTTCTGGACTTCTTTTAGTTGTAAAATACGCTGGGCCAAACACTAAGGAAATAGAAAAAGATCATGGTTGGACTTGATGATCTTAGAGTTCTCCTCTGACCTTGGTGATTCTATGATTCTATCATATAAATTCACTCCATTTAAAAATGTAGTAAGTATGTATTTCTACTTTAAAATATGTATTTAACTTCCCCGTCTGTGTTTCACTTCATTCACATCTTCAAGTTATTCTCAAAGTTGTGAAAAACATATTTTAATTAAGAGTTCAGACTCTTACAAACTACCAGAATTTGGCCTTTTCAGAACAACTCAAATACACAGCAAGTCAATGGCACAAGCAACACTCAGTAATTTAGGCATCTTGCTTTTAGTGTAAATAGAGTCAACATTTTTTTGCATTGTTTTAGAAGTATTGAGGAAATATTTCCTCAAATGATGCTGGGATCATCTACAGGGGTTCCACATCTCTCTGCTTCAGCCATCTCAATCCAGGCAGCCAAAAACTGGGTCAGGGCAACAGGCCAAAATTCTAGTGGTGAGCCTCCAAAATTCAAGACACTCAGGGAATGTGTGTTGGAGGGGGAAAAAAGAAGGGCGTGTTTAATTTGTATCCGATATTGATCATTCAGATTTTTTGTCAATTTGGAGTAAAACACACTCTGTGTTTGAAATCCCTGTGCAAGCCAAGCCAGTTGCCTCAGAGCCTCAGATGCTGTCTGGCCCCATAGGTTCCTAACTTGCCACAGGACGATCTGTATAGCTTGGCTGCTGTGAATCCAGAGGCACGGGAAGTTTTGGGATGCTGGTTTTCCAGGAGTCTCCCCACTGGGTTGCACTGGAAGCTGGAAGATGAGAATGTGGGTTGGCAACAACCTTGCATGTCTGGGAGCTGTGGAGCAGCCCCGGAGGCTTCCCAAATTCAGGCTCACTACTCACTGCGCTGATAGAATGGAGAAAATTGGGAAGCATATTGAAAGCTCAGAATTTGGGAGCCGGATCCCCACAAAACTTCTCGCTGTTGTTCCTGGGCAGCTGTTGCAAGGACCTGAGGAGCAGCTGGAGTTTAGGCGTGGGAATTGGCCTCAACCGAGGCACCTGGTGACTCTGCAGGAGGCCCTCAGCCTCCTTGCTGCTTGTTCAGCAGTGTTTTGGGGTGGTTTATCAGGGAATTGGCCCCCTGATGAGCTGTGGTTTATATGTTTTTTAGGCTCTGGGTTGCCTTTCAGCATGAATAGGGTGATACTCAAGACCAGAGAGTGCGACAGCCCAGTCTGTCCAGCAATGGAAAGTGAGGATGGAAATGTACCTGGATGCCACCCTGAGTCAGCCCAAACCAAGAGCATCTCTACCAAACACCTAGAGCTGAAGAAACTGTCGTCCTCTGACAAAAATATTCCGTCTGACAATTTCTGACCAGCTCTGGTGGTAAACACCTCCAGAGTGTCATTTGTGCCTGATACAGGGCAAAGATTATCTGGGTACCTACTGCTCAGGCTGGAAAGATGAGGGAATGGAATAGTAAATTAAAGGGGGTGAAACAAAAAGCTGCTGATAGTGTGAGCACCGCAGGCCAAGCTGTGTGGGAACACACCATGGCAGACACAGGCTGCATCCATCCCACCCTGCCAAACCCGCCGTCCCTTCCCCTCGCCGAGGGGCTTCTTTTGTTTATGCTGTTCAGTTTTGCTGCCTCCCCTTCGGTGGGACTTGGGTGGGCACCTTGTTCTGCTTT
>NW_008667043.1:0-205 GCF_000695815.1 Acanthisitta chloris | reverse complement strand
TTCCCCTGCCATGAGCTCTGAGGGGTTTGCATGGCCTCGAGCTGTGAGGGGGCTCGGGCAGCCATGAGGGGTTTTTACCGCCCTTGGAGGGGACTCCCGTGGCCGTGAGGGACTTATCCCACCCCACGCTCTGTGGGGGCTCGTGTGGCCATGAGGGGCTTCTCCCGCCCCGCGCTGAGGGGTTTGCACGGCCATGCGGGACCCG
>NW_008667042.1:365-735 GCF_000695815.1 Acanthisitta chloris | reverse complement strand
ACCCCCCAAAAAAAAAAAAAAAAAAAAAAAAAAAAAAAAAAAAAAAAAAAAAAAAAAAAAAAGAGAAAAAAGGCGCAAAAAAAAAAAAATAACAAAAAACGTTTTTTTTTTAATTTTAGAGCAGGGAGAGATTATCCCTGGACTGTCTCAAGTCCTGGTTTTTTTTTTTTTTTTGGAGTGGTTTTTTTTTTTTAAGGCGATCTCAAAGGCGTTTCATGGTGCCTCTGTGTGTCTGAACGCTTTGGTTCTCGGTGCTCTTGACTTCTCTTGGAATCTGTCGGTAGGTAGAGCTCTCTCTCTCTCTCTCTCAATTTCTCTCTAACTCTGCTCCTTCCCTTTAACACCACAGGCAAATTCCTCAAAATCCCGG
>NW_008667042.1:0-248 GCF_000695815.1 Acanthisitta chloris | reverse complement strand
TTTCCTCAAAACCAAATGGCAACGTTTTGGGGGGATTTTTTTTTTTTCTTTTTTTTTTTTTTTTTTTTTTTTGGAGTGGGGGGAGGAAGAAGGAGGGGGAAGAATGAAAAAGAGGGAGAGGATTTCTGCTGGAGAAAAGGTGGTGGATGGGACACACACTCAATCCCTCAAAGATTCAGGGGGGGGATGCACACACCTAATGAATGGAGGAGGGTGAAGGTGCACATTAATATCCAACCTCCCCCCCC
>NW_008667041.1:0-493 GCF_000695815.1 Acanthisitta chloris | reverse complement strand
TGAGAAAAACAGGGTAACACATAAAAACGAAATTTCTTTGCTAACTCTCATCTTTCAACATCTCATGGCTTCAATAAGACCAT
Source organism: Acanthisitta chloris (assembly GCF_000695815.1). NCBI lineage: Eukaryota > Metazoa > Chordata > Aves > Passeriformes > Acanthisittidae > Acanthisitta > Acanthisitta chloris. Next base: position 410 of record NW_008667041.1, on the reverse strand, counting down.
CAAGAACACCATCGCACTGAGCTAGAGCCACATGGAAACTGAGGACATTGAAAAAGATGAAGGTTAGTCCAACATTGTTTCTTAGTCACTTCCTAAAGTGTTAAACTGAAAGAATCTTTTGGACCTGAATGAATTTATTGGTGGAGATTGGTGTTATAACTGACCCTATTTGCATTTCCATAAAAAACCATGGTACAACAAGTAGGAATAGATGGTAATGACACCATAACAAACACACAGCAGAATTCCAGTTCTGCTGTAAATCTAGAAGATTCCTCACAGTAACACAAATGCAACAGATTAAGGCGGAGGGGGAGAAGGCAAATAAAATGAGAAAAAACAGATGCCTTAATCCAAAATGTTTGGTTGCAAGAAAGTATGCCTGCCCAAGATTACGACAGCACAAAAGG
>NW_008667040.1:0-12015 GCF_000695815.1 Acanthisitta chloris | reverse complement strand
GCCGCGCGTATTGGATACAACAAACGCCTTAGAGCTCGCGGACTTTTTATTCGTAGGCAGCCCGATAGCAATTTTCGTTCTTTTAAAAAGAATATATGTCCGTTTGAAGAACAAATGTATTCTCTGTCATATGTGCCGAGGGAAGCTGGTAAGTGCTGTCGGCAGTAAAAGTTACTGTATGAAGTTGTGACTCTATAGGGGCAGCTCTTTCCGTGCATTTGACGCCCAGAACTTTCATGTGTTTTTTAACAACAGTTGCATGCCATGTGCAGCCTTTTACAGTGAAAAGTGTACTTTCCTGTACTGCTGTGCCCTGTTAAGAGGTGTACTATGAGATCTTACTCTGTGAGGGTGAAATGTGTGTATAGAAATAAACACATTATTGAGTCCCACTCAGATTGCTCAATTCTTTCAGTTTGGGAACTTCTGTTAAGTTCAGACAGCTGTCTAATGGATGGAAAAGAGAAAAAGAAATAATTATGACTTGTTAGCAGTTTACCTGATGTTTATCTTGTTAATCAGTGGTCCCAGGTCATTGTAGGAACTTGAGATGCCACAGGATAGTATAAGTGCATACAGATTATGTAGTTCAGGAGGTGGTATTCAGTTTCATAGTTAATTCTCAATGGAAATAAACTAAGAAAATAGGAAAAAAAACCCAGGAATTTTTAAAATATACATGTAGGCCAAAGCAGTGCAAGCATGCAAAAACTAGTATTCGACCAGTACCATCTCAGGTCTTTACACGAGCCAAACAGAGAGATGATAAATGTATCCTTCAACACAATTTTTCAGACATCTCTTTGTATCTGTTTCTTTAAAAATAACTAGTTACCTGCTTTGTGTTTAAAGTAGTTTATGACAAAGAAATGAATTAAGTTCTGTCAGTAATTAGTTTATCACTCTGCTTATATGTGTTATTTTTTTCCTTTTATCAGTATAATCCATGAGTAAATTCTAAGACCATTTATTTTCTATAACGGGTTTAAAACTTAAACTAACCCTTACCGTATTGGATTCAGAATTTGAAAGTATTAACCTGAAGCAAGAAAGATGTTAACATTTGTAATAAATGCTAACATTCACTAGCTTCATACAATTTACTTTTAAGTCTGATGTGGGACAAATGATTGTTCAAAGTGCATGCAAATGCTTAGTCCTGTCCTAATGAATATTTAAAAATGCATTTGGTCACTTCAGTGTGTGTGTTAACATGCCATTTTGGAATACTGATGTACCAGTAATAAAGATGTGATTCTTACGTTGTTTTCTGAACGGAACTAATACAGTATTTTGATGTATCACAGGTAAATTTTTCCATAACCTTATGGAGAAAAAGGACTTTGAAGCATGGCTTGATAACATTTCTATTGCATTTCTTTCTCTGACGGACTTGCAGAAAAATGAAACTCTGGATCACCTGATTAGCTTGAGTGGAGCAGTCCAGCTCAGGCACCTCTCCAATAATCTAGAGATCCTCCTCAAGAGGGACTTCCTCAAACTTCTTCCATTGGAACTTAGTTTTTATCTGTTAAAATGGCTTGATCCTCAGACCTTACTCACATGTTGCCTCGTCTCTAAGCAGTGGAACAAGGTTATAAGTGCCTGTACAGAGGTGTGGCAGACTGCATGTAAGAATTTGGGTTGGCAAATAGATGACTCTGTTCAGGATCCTCTGCATTGGAAGAAGGTTTACCTAAAAGCTATTTTAAGGATGAAGCAACTGAAGGACCATGAAGCCTTTGAGACCTCCTCTTTAATTGGACACAGTGCCAGAGTATATGCACTTTACTATAAAGATGGACTTCTGTGTACAGGTAGGAAGGACAGACAATTCGGAGTCTTAGAATTCTTTGTTTTCTCTTCCCCTTCCATATGATTAATGACAATTTGCTTTTCCATTACCAGGCAGATTATTTTCATAGTACTAATGCAGTTTAGATGATTCAAAATGGCTTTTTTTTTTTTCTTTTTAAATTTCTGAAACTCCTGGTGCACCAATAAAGTCATTACTAACTACTAAATAAGAAAAAGGAGACCAATTTCTTTGCTGGTTAAAAAATAGTAGCAGCAGGTATCATTGTCCCTGCCCATGGCAGGGTGGTTTGAACTAAATTATCTTTAAGGTCCCTTCCAATCCAGACCATTCTGTGATTCCAAACATGCTGCTACTAAGTCCATTCAGAAGTACAGATGTCAGTTATCCTCTTAGAGGATATTTTTCAGTTAAAGGGACCTTGTTTGAGCTGTGTGAGCTCTTCAGTCTTCCAGTGTTGCAAAAAAAGTCCTATCTTCTTCCGTGAAACAAGACAATTTCTCTCATGGAGTCTGTAGCACTTTGAATTCTTAACCGAAATGCTCTATGAAGACCTGTAAACTAGATTTAACCTTGGTACTAGTCTGACTTGCACATAATTTCAACAATGAACTGCTGTCAGAGCAAATTCCAAGGATTTCTCAGTCATTTGAGATGACAATGTTGTACAATAAGTTAGGAATAGTAAGTACTCTCACATTTGTTGGTACTTTAAGATGGTTACTAGAAACAAGCAACTAGATTCTAGTTAGTCTTTCACTTGCCTACTCAGCAGGGAATGTTAATACATGGGAAGCAGCATTGTGAAAATTTTCTGATACTCATGCTTGAAACCACCAGGAGAAATAACAGGTGTAAGGGTATGTCAAGATTTGGTGAACATCTTTCCTCCCTGAAGCAAACCAAAGCTTGCAGTACAGTCAGTGGCTCTGCAAACCTGAATTATGCATCACGTAAAACTTCCATGCATCTGTTTATCAGTAGACACTGTCAGCCAGAGATAGCACCAGAATCTGTAGAAAGTACTAAAAGACCACCAGGAGAAATAACAGGTGTAAGGGTATGTCAAGATTTGGTGAACATCTTTCCTCCCTGAAGCAAACCAAAGCTTGCAGTACAGTCAGTGGCTCTGCAAACCTGAATTATGCATCACGTAAAACTTCCATGCATCTGTTTATCAGTAGACACTGTCAGCCAGAGATAGCACCAGAATCTGTAGAAAGTACTAAAAGAGTGTGGATAAACTGGAAGGCCAGACATCTAGTAGCTTCATTAACATGAGAACAAGAGGCTTTGCTGTAGTGCTGAGACTTAAAACTAGGGCTTATTTCCCATTCAAGCAGCCTGAAAGTACTATTTAATGAGAAAAAGTTCAACAAGGGGAAGTGGAAGCCCTGCACCTGAGACAGATGAACTCCGTGGCACCAGTATGTGCCAGGGGCCACTGAACTGGAAAGCAGCTTGGCAGAAAAGGACCCAGGGTCCTGGTAGACACCAAGTGAACAAGAGCCACTAACGTGCCTTTGCCGTAAAGGTAATGGTATCCTGGGCAAAGAGAATCTAGGATTGAAAATATTATTTATTCTTTGCTTCTAATTATCATGTTCTTTTATATTCTAGGATCAGATGACTTGTCTGCAAAACTGTGGGATGTAAGCACAGGTCAGTGCATATATGGTATCCAGACACACACTTGTGCTGCAGTGAAGTTTGATGAACAAAAGCTTGTAACAGGATCATTTGATAACACAGTAGCCTGTTGGGAATGGAGCTCTGGGGCAAAGACACAGCATTTTAGAGGACATACTGGTGCAGGTATGTTGACATTTTCAATTTGTAATTTCACCAGTGAAGTAACATATATTATAATTTTTTTTCTTTTTACTTTTAGGCTCTATCCTCAGTCAGCTGAGTCACCCAGTTCCCCTCTGCTGGGGGGAACTGACCAGAACAGTCTGTCCTTGCATATGCCAAAGTTTAGCCATGTAATGTTTTGCAGTTGCATGGAAATAATACTAATACCATGGTTATTCAGTAGCTTTGAGTCTGTGAAAGAGATCAAAGAGATGCAAACCTTAGGCAGCAGGGTACACATGGCCATAGCAGTTCTTTATATCCTGAGACTGAGACAGGCTTACCATAAAGAGCAAGATACGACCTGAGAATCTGTATTTGCATTTCCCTCATAATTAAATTCTCTGTCTTCTGCAAAATATCCTCAGCTCAGCTGTATGTCTGTTCCCCCACGACTAAAGAGATCAATCAAATGTACTAATCCTGCTGGAATTGTCTTACAAGAACTCTGGATGTAGGAATTAGCTTAAGTTACAGTTTGCCATAATCCAACCATAAAGGAACCACTGAGGTACATGCTCTTAATTTGGACAAAAAACCTCAGTAATTTTGCAATGTAAATTTAGGAATCCAGAGCAACAATTCACACATACAGTTCAAGAACAACAGTTAAAGATGTAGTAGCATATGAACTTAGAGGCTATGAGTTAGTGTCCCACTTACAGAAAAATGCTTGCATAGAGACTGATACTCCTTATTTACTACCCTCTTTGCTTGTAGTTTTTAGTGTGGATTACAATGATGAACTTGATATTCTGGTCAGTGGCTCTGCAGACTTCACTGTGAAAGTATGGGCCTTATCAACAGGAACGTGCCTGAATACCCTTACTGGACACACAGAATGGGTCACTAAGGTGGGAATATTGATTTCTGATTAATCTTGGAAATACTTACTTGCACTGAATTTGTAACATGCGTTCTAAATTTCTGTTTAATTTATCTATTTAGTTTTCTCGTTATCAGTAGACACTGTCAGTCATAGATAGTGCCAGAATTGATAGAAAGTACTAAAAGGGTGTGGATAAACTGGAAGGCCAGACATCTAGTAGCTTCATTAACATGAGAACAAGAGGCTTTGCTGTAGTGCTGAGACTTAAAACTAGGGCTTATTTCCCATTCAAGCAGCCTGAAAGTACTATTTAATGAGAAAATCTTCATCCTAACCCTACGTCTAGTTGTAGAATCTGAAGAACATCTGGAAATACAGCAAAATAATATTTCAACAGAAAAAATATTTAAGCTATAGTTAAACCTTTCAGACTACTGAAGATACTTCTATTCCCAAGCAGCTGGAGTAATATTAGCAATCAGCGATTCAAAGACTGAATAAAAACTGGTTCTGAAAGAATGTTATTTTTTAAATCATGTAAAAAAACTAACGATCTTGATCACAAATATCTGAGCATGAAACAGTATTTTTCTTCTGAGTATTTCAGAACTTGGAAGGTGGGGGAGTGACTCTACAGGTGAAGTACATGTGTATGTGTGTGTGTGTATATATATACACACACACACATATATATATACACACAGTAAATTGTCACTAGTAGGAACAAGAAAAGTGTAAACTGTAGTTTTCCTTCAGTTGCTAAACGTATTTGTGTTGCCTTTATACAAGGGTACCAGTATGCAAAAAATGCAAATGAAAGCATCGAGATAAATCATTTCATCCTTCAATTACAGGTAGTTTTGCAGAAGTGCAAAGTCAAATCTCTTATGCATAGTCCTGGGGATTATATTCTCCTAAGTGCAGATAAGTATGAGATCAAGGTATGTGCCATCTATCATGAATATATCATCTTGGTCCATGGGAAAATAAAATACTTGCGTGCTTTGCTGAAGTTTACAAATAATAGAAGGCTTTACTTTATCCCATGTTTCCTGCTTGTGAGGCTGCATACAAGATGTGGAACTCTTCGGAAGCTGATTTTTCAGTGCTGTTCTTAACATTTAGATTTAAGTGATAGCTGTACATGAATGGTAATGCAAAGAGTCAGTGCTTTGCGGGATGTGCTGCCTTCACCTGACAGTGACGCAGTTAACTGCAAGTGCTGTTACTGTTGGCACCTTTGGGGTTGGAGAGTGCTGTACATAGTTAGTGGCTATGGAAGGGCTTCTTAACTGAAACACTGTTACCTTTCTGTTCCTGTTAGATGGTTGATTTTTTTTTCTCCCATTTTTTAAAATACTCATTTTCACCTGGATTTTGTAGGCTAGAGACCACACATACTGCAACAATACTTTAAGACACATCACTTGAAGAGCTGATGTTCCTACCTAAAGGCGATAAATATTTCTTTCTGAAAAAAACATGCACCCAATTACCTGATGCTTAAAGAGAGACTGTGGGGCTTGCTCTATTTGTGTAATAGCTTAAAATGGGAAGTTTTTATGGTCTTAAACTCTGTTTTAATTGTAGATCTGGCCTATTGGAAGGGAGATAAACTGCAAGTGCTTAAAAACACTATCTGTTTCTGAAGATCGTAGCATCTCCCTACAACCCAGGCTGCACTTTGATGGTAAATACATAGTGTGCAGTTCAGCACTAGGATTATACCAGTGGGACTTTGCCAGCTATGATATTCTCAGGTAAACCTTTCAGTTTGGGATTCAGTTTTCTTTAAATAAGAGTAGAACATTCTAATTTTAGTAACCCACTTCAGATGTAGACTAGAAGAATCTTGATAAAAATTCTGTAAACATCTTACTTTACATATATTGCCAGGTTTAATTCTAATTTCTCATCTGATATGCATCATTCAATTGCTGTTTTGGTTTCTGGCCACATGCTAGTCCTCTTTCATATCTTCATAAGCTGAAGTGTTTTGATGCAGACTTAAATCAGACTGCAGTGCTGTAGTTGTGATGGTGAAATCTATCAGACTGCAGGGAAATCCATCAGGGGTCAAATGTTCTGTTTCCATAAGAATGTATATGTTAGAAGTGGTGGCATTAAAGATTGTAACTTATTAAACAAAGAGATGCGTTTTAGAACTACTAGCAGACTGTTAGTACAAATGGCCTGAATATTTGTGGTGTAACTACCATTGAAAGGTGTACTTCAAAATAAGTGCTTCTTACCAGTTAACTGAGTAATTTCGTCTCTTAGTTTACCTTGCCATCTTTCAAAAGGGAAATTGCTGAGAAGCAGAACAGATTTTCATCTCCATACATTTTTTGTGCCTCAGTTCTGTCCTTTATGTAATGCTGTGACCATATGCCCTGTCAGTTGTGGAAAACTTAACTCTCTGCATTTCTGTTCCAAGTATTATTTATTAAGGGAAAATATCATAAAGGGTTTGAGGAACTAGGAGATACTTTTATTTCTCCCCAAGATGAAAATGCTTAACTTAGCATAAAACATCAGTAAAACAACATTCTGTTAAGGACCAGTCTTGGATGATTTATCTTCCCTGCTTATCACAAGAAGACATTTCTCTGTTTTACTTCTGCCTTTTAAAAGAATGGCCACAAGAATAGTAAGAGGTTTTACCTATTAGCTTAAAGATATTGAAGCATGAAATCCATATGGAAACTTACAGTAAAACACAAGTACGTTTGCTGTTTTGTGTATATCTCTGGAAATGAGACTTTGTATTTCCCCTTGTGCTCTGCAGAATAATCCCTTTCAAACCCTTTAGTCAAGTTCAGAAGGATCTGTCTGGAATGCACGAAGTCAGAACTGAAACCACAGGCCTGACTGCAGCTATGGGCTCAGTTGCTTAATTTGAAAAATTTGCATCCAGTTCTTTCAAAATTCGTTCAGAACAATGAGTTTAGACACATTTTGTATAGACACATAAGGATTTGTTTTAGTAGTTCAAGCTCATGAATATATTGTAAGAGAGTTTCTAACACTGTTTTCTTGTTTTCTAGGGTCATCAAACCTCCTGACTTCTCAAATGTGTCCTTGCTGGGCTTTGGAGAGATATTTGCTCTACTGTTTGATAACAGATACCTGTATATAATGGACTTGAGGACAGAAAAACTGATAAGCCGCTGGCCTCTACCAGAGTATAGAAAATCAAAGAGAGGTTCAAGCTTTTTGGCTGGTGAAATGTCTTGGTTAAATGGACTAAATGGACTAAATGATACAGGCTTGGTTTTCGCTACCAGTATGCCAGACCATAGTATCCATTTGGTGCTATGGAAAGAACATGGCTGAAGAGCTCACATATGCAGAATCTTCAGGAATATATGGACTATCAGGAGTGTGTCCATAAAATGAGACTTTGCATGAACCAAAGTTGCACACCCAATGGTATCATCATGCAATGCACAATCATTTACTTTTATTTGGGCATTTGGGAATGGGTTGTTTTGGACATAATGCAATACAGCATGCTAACAGTATTCACCACAAAATTTTGTCTACATTCATGTTTAAATATACCTATATGGGCTCTGAAGCATAGCTTGTAATGTTTAAACCATTCAAATCTGCTATCATGTCTGAAATGAAGTAGTGCTTGACCTGACTTCTGAGCTATTTTTTGTTGTTGAAACAGAAGGTGAAGCTACTATTTTAGAACCGTAGAGTTTTGTACATGTAACAGCAAATACTGGTTACAGTGCATGGCTGCTTAACAAAAATGAGAAGATAGCAAACCCTTTCTCCAGAATCGTTCTCTTCAAAATAGTTGGGTTTTTTTATGGTAGCTTTAAATACTTAGCCTTTGAAATAGAAGAATCAAATGAGTCCTTTAACTCGGATCAGATGTTAACAATAGTAATTTAAGTTCAGGAACATGTCATTATTATCTCTCATCAGCAAGAATGAGACAACTTTTCATCTATTTGATAGAGCCTGCCATCACAATTAACCTTGGAGAACCTCTGACAGTATTTGTCATTTTTGCTGATGGTAACTTAGAATGGCATGATCAGTATTTTATCATCCATATTTCCTATAGTTTGTGCTATAATGTAATTTTTTTCACAAGGTAGGTAGAAATACATTGAATGGGAAGGTTATCGTTCAGTCTCTACAGCAAGTCACTTCATTAAATGATGTGCAGCAGCCATTCACTTTTTACAAAGTTGCGGTTAATATAATGCTAATGGAGTAGTTGCTACATCTAGAGTTGGAAAGCAAGGGCAAATGACAGAATGCCACATCTCTGGGGAAAAATCGAATGTCAAAAGTCTGACTAAAAGCACAGGAGTAGAAAAAGGTCTTGGTGATCATCATAGGAGACCTGATGTATACAAGTTAACTGTGTCGTAGCAAATACTTGTCCACATACTTTTGTGCTATTTGACATGTACTTAAAAGCTGTACATACAACATCACATGCTTTAGAAACGCTTTAAGTTGGTTTTCCCTCCTCCCTTACAATAAAATCTGCCCTTAATGTCTTTTTTTTTAAACACAACTTCAAAATGTGAGTTTTCATAAAAATTGGTTCATGTTTTTGAACAGACAAAACTGTCTAACATTACTATTGTTAGTATGATTTTTTCTTCCCCCTGTCCAAGTGCTGAACAAAGGCCAAGGTTCCTAAATGTATTCAGTATGAATTACACCAATGGAAGAGGAGTTTTCATATGCAAGAATCAATCAGTATTTGAATATTGTGATAGGAACTGCATGAAGTCACAATGGAGCAGTGTCTCTTAAATACAAGGCCATAGTCTTAAGCACTCAGTTTTCTGCCTTTATTTGCATCAATTTACTTCGAAAAATACGCTTGTAGTCAAAGATTTTATCAACTGGAAACTAAATGCACAGCTCTCAATTCAAACTGCACTGACTTGGGCATAAATTATGATCTCTCTGAGCTTTTGCTGTCTTGCTCAAACATGAAACAGAAATTTTCAGTCACTTGTCTTGAACCCAGGACTCATCATTCTTAATATGGGAGTAACTACACTGCGTATGATGTGTGCAGTAACTCAGCTTACCTCTGAAGAAGCAACCTGTAAAACAGTGTTAGCTTTGAAAGCTCAAACAGGGACATGGCAGAAATGTCCTTGTTTCCAAAGCAGTGAAACAGGAAAACTTAGTTAACAACTTTATTAATGATGCAGAGTCCACAGAAAGATGGAGCATAAGATGCCTGAGAAACTGAGACCCAAGTTCAGCCTTCCAGTAAGAATGGTGGGGAAAGGGAAGGTGGTGGCAGGGAGTGGGGAAGCACTGCTACTGTCTCCAGCTAACTACTAAGAAGCTAAAGAAGGTGAAGTCAAGACTCATCTCAACATCATGCAGCAAGGCGATGGCCACTGGTCACAAACTGCAACAAGAGAAATGCTCCACTGTGAGGTTAGTTTAAAGACTGGAACAGGTTGCCCAGAGAGATTGTTCAGCCTACTTAGACAAAGTCTTGAACAAACAATGCTATGAGCAGGAAGTTGGCCTTCAGATGCCCCTTCTGAATTACATGAGTCTAAAATTAAAAATGGAGCTGTTGCCAGGCAAGCTATTACCACTCTAGCACGCACCTCAGACGTTAAGATAGCTGCCAGTTTGTTGATACAGACTTTGGAGATGCTGCTGCCACTGTGAAGCAAATGCTATGGTTTGCCAAAAGCTGTGCAGTGGTAGTGGAAAAGGGGTTTTGCCACAAGTTGCAGAAAAGTTTCAACTCAGTCAGAACTCTGAATTCTCCTTTTCTACATTGCCCCAGAGTATGCAAGCAGAAAGCATATGACAAGCATCCAATACACCCTACACTGCTCTTCTACCCTTTCAGTTTTATAAATTAAGTTATAGCCTTTAATATAGCAGCTAATAATTATTATAAACACAATTAGCAAACAGCTATTTACAGACTGTCTCTTGAAGACCTCCAATTAAAAGTTCCCCTTGGACATCTGCTAGCTAATGATACTAATCCACTAATGACAGAGCTCCTTAAGGGCATAGGTATGTGCCACCACAAAACAGATTAAAGAATGAAAGCACAACACTGGTGCAGAAATTTGAAAAAGCATACCTGCTCTCACATGCACGCTTCTCTCGGTCAGATACCAGTGTCAGACTGTCATTGGCCTCAGATGTACCTTCATAGGCAGTACAATGCATATATATCCTTGGGTGCTTATCAAATAGAAAAAAATATAACTGAAATTGTGAAGCTACAGTGAGCAAATTATTTTTGTTTGCTTTGCTTTCCATTTGACCCTATAGCAGAAGCTAGTAACTACTTAGCACTTTTTTTACATAGAGGTTGGAAAAGATACAGCTTCTATACTCTTACACCAATAAAAGGAAGGAATATAATTCAACTTACTTAACCATCACATAAAGTACTGAAATCCAAGCCATGTCTAAATTCCATGAAGGGATATTTTTCTTATGAGGTTTCAAGGTCCCAGAAAAAAAACACAAAAACTATTATGTTTCATAAATAGTTGTTCAGCCATCCATCCTTCCTTCTGGAAATAGCTTCTTTTAGTTCACAAGTCTTTTTCTTTAACATCAATATCCATCCCTTACCTTTGTTTTAAAGTTTTCCAACACAACTCAGCACTTAACACTTAAGTAATTTAGAAGAGCTGTGAGTAACAAAAGGGGGATTACTACTCTTAAATTTACAAGTCTCAAAAACCCAGTTGAACAGAAATTTAGATCAGCAAAACTTCAAGGTCTATCTTTAGTGTTACAATACATCACCATTTTAACAAACACTATTTCCAAGAATATAAGGGGTTAATCTTTTTTACAATTAAAACTAGAATTTGGTCAATTATTTGTTTACGTTTTGCTCAACTTGGTGTACACAAATTTTGTACATGGTGACATAGAAACTGCAAGAATTAAGCCATGTTACATTTTTGTACATACGTTGAACACTGTTTTGTATTATTTGAATCAGTTGAGAAATGTTGATTTATTTTTTTTAACTAAAATCGAATCTTACGTTTTTCAGAAGTAGTCAATCTCCATTGATCCTTGGTATCATTAAATGACTCAGGGCTCTCCTATAAATTCCCTAAATCATTGCTGTAAGATGTAAACTACACAAGAAAATTTTTATACTGTGATCTTTAAATGATATCCTCTGCCTCCCACAATACAGGTAGCCCTCCGCTTCCCCTCCTTATAAACGAGGTTTCACTTTTGAGCTTACAGCACGGTTCGAGACAGCACCTTGTTAACATTCATGATTAATGATGAGTTATATCTCCACAGTGTTGTGTCCCTGATGAGGGATTCTCTGGGAAGGTCTCCTTGAAGGGGCTTCCGACAGTGGTAAATGAGGGCAACGTCCATGGGAACGTTCACACTATTCCCATAAGCATTTAGGACAGAGTGAACTGATGTCTGAATCACCTTTCGTGGATCAACTATCATTTTCCTGGGATTGATTACATCTTTCCTGTCAGGCTCTCGGTGAACA
>NW_008667039.1:0-518 GCF_000695815.1 Acanthisitta chloris | reverse complement strand
GGTACTCTGTAGGGATTCAAATAATGAAGAGGCCCCTATAAATCCAGATAATGTCGTGTATATACAATACATGTGATGGAACTTTCTATATAGTGTACCATAGCCAAGTCATTGCCAGTGATGGCATGGCAAGAAGGAAAATATATCAGGTTGGAGGACTGTTATTCCTAGGTGGTTGCAATCTCCTCTTGACCTGTTGGGGCCTGGCTAGCAGAGGAGCTGTAACTTGAGCAATGGTTACAGGAATGCTTAAGCAATTAAAAACAAGACACACAAAATGGGTCTTGCTGACCTTGTTTCTATCTTCATGCATTCCTGTGTTCTTCAATCCAACACTATATACTGGTCTTGTTCTCTCGTGCTGTCAGGGTTTTTAGGTTTAGTTTTAGTTTTACTGCCTTATAGATAAGAGACGGGAAATCGTAGGCCTACCTGTTTTTGGCAGTATGGTGTGCGCGGTATCCGTGCAGGAAAAAGTGGCTGCAAAATGTATTATGCAGATAGCCGCGGAAACAGAG
>NW_008667038.1:0-2593 GCF_000695815.1 Acanthisitta chloris | reverse complement strand
CTGAGGCAGTTGGGAATCTGCTGGATTCTCTGGTAATCCATGTGCTGGTGGAGCTCTGGCTTTCCTCAGTGGAACAGCTTTCAGCCTGCAGTCATCCTGGGAGCACTTCCAACCTTGGGTGCACTGTGGAACAGCTCACCTGCAGGACTCGCTGCTGAGGGAACTTTTGTCTGGTCCAGGAACTGAGTGTGTTCAATCTGAGACCATGAGCTCCCTCCATCCCCAGGGTCCTGATCCACACCCCATGGACCCACTCTAAACCCTTTCCTTGCTTTTTTCTTCCCAGAATGGATGATATGGCTGTGGACAGCGATGAAGAGGTGGACTACAGCAAAATGGATCAGGTATGTTGTCACCAGCCTTGAGAAGCAGCCAGCACAGTAGGCATTGGTACCAGCTGAGAGGATCCCACAGGAGAGCAGCAGCCCTGCAGCTGGGTGTGGAATGTGCTTGGGGTTTGCTATCAATGTGCCTGGGTCTGGGTGGGAGCTGTTGTCCTATGCTTGGGGTTTGCTATCAATGTGCCTGTGTCTGGGTGGGAACTGTTGTCCTGATGTCACTGGCACTTGACCAAGAGGTGTTGGGAGATGTGTAAGTCTGTCTCAACACTCTTCCATGGAATCTCCAGGCTGGAGCTTCTCAGGGAGAGGATCTGGAGCCAAGGCCATTGATCTGGGGCTGGTGAGAAGTTGAGCTTGTGTAGGGCTGTGTGAGAAGCCCTGGCCAGCAGCAACTGAGGAGCTGCTCTGAGCTGTTCTCTTTCTGCAGGGTAACAAGAAGGGGCCTCTGGGCCGCTGGGACTTCGACACACAGGAGGAGTACAGCGAGTATATGAACAACAAGGAGGCTCTGCCCAAGTGAGTGCAGCACTCAGGAAGGGCAGGCTGAGTGAGGATTTGGGGCGGGGAGTGGCCATGCTGGCCAAACTTGGGTGCTAGGAGAGCTTAAACCAAGAGTTGGGGTTCTGGGCCTGGGACTTCTCTTTGCTTTTAGCATCACTCTTGAGGGCTCCAGCCCAGCTGCTGCTTTCAGGGGCCTGGGCCAGCTCTGGGGTACAGATTTGTGGCTGGGGAGACATGTCCCTTCTCTGCAGGCTGTGGATCCCCTGTGAGCACTGAGCTCTGTCTTGCTCCCTTCCCAGGGCTGCCTTCCAGTATGGGATCAAGATGTCTGAGGGACGCAAAACTCGTCGCTTCAAGGAGACGAATGACAAGGCAGAGCTGGACAGGCAGTGGAAGAAGATCAGTGCAGTGAGTGCCTCATACTGGGGTGTCCTCTGTTGAGGCCATGAGCTGCCAGCATGGCCTAGGACAGCTCTCACCTAGTCCTGCCCTCGCTGTCCTAGTCATGGCTCTTTGGTCAGCCATGAGCAGCTGGTGTGTTTGTGCAGTAGGGTTGGCTTTCTAGCAGCTGGATTTGCTCCTTGCAAGAACATCAGCCAAGTATTTAGGGCTTTAGGACTGCAGAGGCATCTGGAGCTGCATTTGGAGATGTTGCCCTGGGAGCAGCCCCAGTAAGGAGCTTTCTGCTCCAGGCTATGCAGCAGATGAACGTGCCTGAAACCAGCAGCTTGGAGCCATCCACAGGGGCTTGGAGGGGACAGGGCATTTTTGGTGGGTCCCTCTTTGCCAGCTAGCAGAGATGGGGGTTGTCCTGGCAGGGTGAACTGGCCTTGGGCACCCCAACAGCACAGGATGGGCTGGGGGAGGTGAGAACAAATGGTCTGTGGTGGCCAAAAAGGAGTAAAAGGGGAGCAAGTTTCTCCAACTGGGCCTCGCTCCAGTTTGCTGCGGCTGCAGCTCTCCCAGGGTGTTCCTTGCACCCTTCAGCCCCTCTGCTGAGGTTGTGAACATTCAGAGCCCCTGAGGGTAATGAGACTTTGTGCTTTCTCTGCAGATCATTGAGAAGAGGAAGAAGTTGGAGGCTGATGGGTTAGTAGAGTTGTCTGTGCTCATGGCTTGGCTGCAGGGGCCCTGTTGGGGCCCCACCACCATTCTGTGGGGTGAAGCTCTGGCCCCTGGTGCTCAGCTCTGGCTGGGAGGGTGACAGAGCTGCCTGACCTGCATCCTTACCACTCTCCTGCCCCTCTCTCTCTTCCAGGGTTGAGGTGAAACGTCCCAAGTACTGATGTCTCTGGTATCTCCTCCTCCTGCTCCTGGAAGCCTGTCTTGCTGGGTGCTGAATGTGCTGGTGTGCTCTCCTTGCCCCACACACCATCCACTTTCTGCTCTGGGCTGGGGGGCTTTTCTCTCCCTTGTGTTTGCTGTAGAGCCTGTGCTGTGTAAATGTTCTAGTCTTAATAAAGCCACATTATATTTGTGTGACCCCATCTTGGTGTGGGCAGAGAAGGTGCATAGGACGGGCTTGGGGGCTCCTTTTCCACCCCCAGGTGCTCTTGGGGCTGGCAGGGCAAGCCCTGGTTAAGGGTGTTTGTTGTTGGAACCCTTAGGGGTGGGGGTCAACACCCCTGGGTAAAATTTACACATTAAGCATACATGGGGGTAATATTTCCAGTTGAGCAGCCTGTGCCTCAGTGCAGGGGGAGGAAATGGGACCCTCACAGGGGTACAGCAAGGAGAATGGCTGGAAGCAG
>NW_008667037.1:0-593 GCF_000695815.1 Acanthisitta chloris | reverse complement strand
CAGTCTGGGAGAAGCATCCCTGGTATCCAGGCTGCTGCTC
Source organism: Acanthisitta chloris (assembly GCF_000695815.1). Lineage (NCBI taxonomy): Eukaryota > Metazoa > Chordata > Aves > Passeriformes > Acanthisittidae > Acanthisitta > Acanthisitta chloris. The sequence continues at coordinate 553 of NW_008667037.1, read as the reverse complement.
TGACTCTGCATCCAAGGAAAGGGGCAGGGGAAAACCCCTCCCTGTAGCTGGGAGAGCTACAGGCATTTTCCTGACTTTGGGATGTGTGGGATTGGGTTTTCTGGCAGAATTTGGAAATTTGAATGGCTGGGAGCTCTGGATCCAGGACCATGGAGCAGCCAGCAGTGAAGACATCCCCAGCAACACTCTCATCCCTGGAAAAACACAATCGATTTGTGCTACAGACACGTGGGTCAGACTTTGGTACAGGCAGGGTAAACACTGATAGTGGTGTTTCCTGGGATTGCAGTGCAGAGCAGGGTTACCTTCCCAAAATCCAGGGGCTATTGGCCATGATGCTGAGGGTCACATCGCTTCGGTGGGAAGGGAAAAGAAGGAAGAGGAAAGGAAAGGCAAGGGGCTTTTGCCAGCAAGGGGAATGCATGGAAAGGGCAGGTCTCTTTCCTCACAGGAACAGTGGCTGTTGGCCCCAGCTCATTTCATTTCAGTTCACTTTCATAAAGCCATGTGGGAGAAGTAAGTTTTAGGGGTGGGTAATTCCCTGTGGAGCTGC
>NW_008667036.1:0-565 GCF_000695815.1 Acanthisitta chloris | reverse complement strand
CAGACCGCTGAGATACACTTTTCAGCATTGCCTGTCATCTCTGCTGCTCTTCGTGTTTTACCCCAGAAAATGTTTCTTCCTGGTCATCCTATTTCATAGTCCCTTCCACGACTGTTTGATTTACATTGCTTTGAATCTCCAGTGATCTTCTGCAAGGCAGCAGTCAGATCTCTGCAGGCTGGTCCAACCCTATTCTCTGCTCTGTCAAGCTGCAAATGTCTCTAAAACATCCCTGTCCTTTCTTACACTTTCAGATGGATTCTCTTCTCTGTCAAGCTGCAAACGTCTCTAAAACATCCCTGTCCTTTCCTACACTTTCAGATGCAGTTCAGACAGAGCTGCACAAGCTGACAGAGTACAGCCAAATGGAAAGGATGCCCAGTGCTTATTGCTGCGTTGCAAACCTTGAGAGAAACTGGCTCTGTGGAATCTGTAACTCGCATCCCATTGCCTCTATGGGAATCAGGAGGATCTAACAGGAATTGCTGCTGCACTCGTGCTGCTGATGTTTTCCCAGTGTTACCTCTGAGGCATGGTTTTGAAAGACATTTTTTAGTGTTTTATA
>NW_008667035.1:0-488 GCF_000695815.1 Acanthisitta chloris | reverse complement strand
TCACAAGTCATCCAAGGGGATCCCAAACTGTCCAAGGGGATCCCAAATCGTCCAAGGAGGGTCACAAGTTGTCCAAGAAGATCCCAAATCATCCAAGGAGGTCCCAAATCATCCAAGAAGATCCCAAGTCATCCAAGAAGATCCCAAGTCATCCAAGAAGGGTCTCAAGTCATCCAAGAAGATTCCAAATTGTCCAAGGGGATCCCAAGTCATCCAGGGAGGGTCACAAGTCATCCAGGGAGGGTCTCAAGTCATCCAGGGAGGGTCTCAAGTCGTCCAAGGGGATCCCAAATCGTCCAAGGAGGGTCACAAGTCGTCCAAGGAGATCCCAAGTCGTCCAAGGGGATCCCAAGTCGTCCAAGGGGATCCCAAGTCGTCCAAAGGAGGGACCCAGACACGCCCAATGACACTCCCAAGTCATCCAAGACCACAAACCACCCAAGGAGACACCCAAACCCCCCGACCAAGAACCCCCAAAACCCCCCAAA